>NW_027616995.1:0-160926 GCF_964187855.1 Myxine glutinosa
GTGTTGAAAAACCACTTTTCGCACTTGTGTTAGTGTTGAAAAACCACTTTTCGCACTTGTGTTGGTGCAGGAAACCACTTTTGCACTTGTATTAGTGTGTGAAAAAAACACTTTTCGCACTTGTGTTAGTGTTGAAAAACCACTTTTCGCACTTGTGTTAGTGTTGAAAAACCACTTTTCGCACTTGTGTTGGTGCAGGAAACCACTTTTGCACTTGTATTAGTGTGGAAAAAACACTTTTGCACTTGTGATAGTGTTGAAAAACCACTTTTCGCACTTGTGTTTGTGTTGAAAAACCACTTTTCGCACTTGTGTTGGTGCAGGAAACCACTTTTGCACTTGATATTGGTGTGGAAAAAACCACTTTTCGCACTTGTGTTAGTGTTGAAAAACACTTTCGCACTTGTGTTAGTGTTGAAAACCACTTTTCGCACATGTGTTGGTGCAGGAAACCACTTTTGCACTTGTGATTAGTGTGGAAAAAACACTTTTCGCACTTGTGTTAGTGTTGAAAAACCACTTTTCGCACTTGTGTTAGTGTGAAAAACCACTTTTCGCACTTGTGTTAGTGTTGAAAAACCACTTTTCGCACTTGTGTTGGTGCAGGAAACCACTTTTGCACTTGTATTAGTGTGGAAAAACACTTTTCCGCACTTGTGTTAGTGTTGAAAAACCACTTTTCGCACTTGTGTTAGTGTTGAAAAACCACTTTTCGCACTTGTGTTAGTGTTGAAAAACCACTTTTCGCACTTGTGTTGGTGCAGGAAACCACTTTTGCACTTGTATTAGTGTGGAAAAAACCACTTTTCGCACTTGTGTTAGTGTTGAAAAACCACTTTTCGCACTTGTGTTAGTGTTGAAAAACCACTTTTCGCACTTGTGTTGGTGCAGGAAACCACTTTTGCACCTTGTATTAGGTGTGGAAAAACCACTTTTCGCACTTGTGTTAGTGTTGAAAAACCACTTTTCGCACTTGTGTTAGTGTTGAAAAACCACTTTTCGCACTTGTGTTGGTGCAGGAAACCACTTTTGCACTTGTATTAGTGTGGACAAAACACTTTTTGCACTTGTGATAGTGTTGAAAAACCACTTTTCGCACTTGTGTTAGTGTTGAAAAACCACTTTTCGCACCTGTGTTGGTGCAGGAAACCACTTTTGCACTTGTATTAGTGTGGCAAAAACCACTTTTCGCACTTGTGTTAGTGTTGAAAAACCACTTTTCGCACTTGTGTTAGTGTTGAAAAACCACTTTTCGCACTTGTGTTAGTGTTGAAAAACCACTTTTTCCCTTTATGTTGACCACTTTTTCGCTACTTGTGTTAGTGTTGCAGGAAACCCACTTGTTCGCACGTGTGTTAGGTGTGAAAGAATCCACTTTTCGCACTTGTGTTGGTGCAGGAAACCACTTTTGCACTTGTATTAGTGTGGAAAAAACACTTTTCGCACTTGTGTTAGTGTTGAAAAACCACTTTTCGCACTTGTGTTAGTGTTGAAAAACCACTTTTCGCACTTGTGTTGGTGCAGGAAACCACTTTTGCACTTGTATTAGTGTGGAAAAAACACTTTTTGCACTTGTATTAGTGTGGAAAAACCACTTTTCACACTTGTGTTAGTGTTGAAAAACCACTTTTCGCACTTGTGTTAGTGTTGAAAAACCACTTTTCGCACTTGTGTTGGTGCAGGAAACCACTTTTCGCACGTGTGTTGGTGCGGAAAAAAACACTTTTTTCACTTGTGATAGTGTTTGTTGAAAACCACTTTTCGCACTTGTGTTAGTGTTGAAAAAACCACTTTTCGCACTTGTGTTGGTGCAGGAAACCACTTTTGCACTTGTATTAGTGTGGAAAAAACACTTTTTGCACTTGTGATAGTGTTGAAAAACCACTTTTCGCACTTGTGTTTGTGTTGAAAAACCACTTTTGCACTTGTATTAGTGTGGAAAAACTACTTTTCGCACTTGTGTTAGTGTTGAAAAACCACTTTTCGCACTTGTGTTAGTGTTGAAAAACCACTTTTTGCACTTGTGTTAGTGTTGAAAAACCACTTTTCGCACTTGTGTTGGTGCAGGAAACCACTTTTGCACTTGTATTAGTGTGGAAAAACCACTTTTCACACTTGTGTTAGTGTTGAAAAACCACTTTTCGCACTTGTGTTAGTGTTGAAAAACCACTTTTCGCACTTGTGTTGGTGCAGGAAACCACTTTTGCACTTGTATTAGTGTGGAAAAAACCACTTTTCGCACTTGTGTTAGTGTTGAAAAACCACTTTTTGCACTTGTGATAGTGTTGAAAAACCACTTTTCGCACTTGTGTTAGTGTTGAAAAACCACTTTTCGCACTTGTGTTGGTGCAGGAAACCACTTTTGCACTTGTATTAGTGTGGAAAAACCACTTTTCGCACTTGTGTTAGTGTTGAAAAACCACTTTTCGCACTTGTGTTAGTGTTGAAAAACCACTTTTCGCACTTGTGTTAGTGTTGAAAAACCACTTTTCGCACTTGTGTTGGTGCAGGAAACCACTTTTGCACTTGTATTAGTGTGGAAAAAACACTTTTCGCACTTGTGTTAGTGTTGAAAAACCACTTTTCGCACTTGTGTTAGTGTTGAAAAACCACTTTTCGCACTTGTGTTGGTGCAGGAAACCACTTTTGCACTTGTATTAGTGTGGAAAAACCACTTTTCGCACTTGTGTTAGTGTTGAAAAACCACTTTTCACACTTGTGTTAGTGTTGAAAAACCACTTTTCGCACTTGTGTTAGTGTTGAAAAACCACTTTTCGCACGTGTGTTGGTGCAGGAAACCACTTTTCGCACTTGCTAGTGTTGAAAAACCACTTTTCGCACTTGCGATAGTGTTGAAAAACCACTTTTCGCACTTGTGTTAGTGTTGAAAAACCACTTTTCGCACTTGTGTTAGTGTTGAAAAACCACTTTTCGCACTTGTGTTGGTGCAGGAAACCACTTTTGCACTTGTATTAGTGTGGAAAAAACACTTTTTGCACTTGCGATAGTGTTGAAAAAAACACTTTTCGCACTTGTGTTAGTGTTAAAAAACCACTTTTCGCACTTGTATTAGTGTGGAAAAAACACTTTTCGCACTTGTGTTAGTGTTGAAAAAACCACTTTTCGCACTTGTGTTAGTGTTGAAAAACCACTTTTCGCACTTGTGTTAGTGTTGAAAAACCACTTTTCGCACTTGTGTTTGTGCAGGAAATCACTTTTGCACTTGTATTAGTGTGGAAAAAACACTTTTTGCACTTGTGGTAGTGTTGAAAAACCACTTTTCGCACTTGTGTTAGTGTTGAAAAACCACTTTTCGCACTTGTGTTGGTGCAGGAAACCACTTTTGCACTTGTATTAGTGTGGAAAAACCACTTTTCGCACTTGTGTTAGTGTTGAAAAACCACTTTTCGCACTTGTGTTAGTGTTGAAAAACCACTTTTCGCACTTGTGTTGGTGCAGGAAACCACTTCTGCACTTGTATTAGTGTGGAAAAAACACTTTTTGCACTTGTGATAGTGTTGAAAAACCACTTTTCGCACTTGTGTTAGTGTTGAAAAACCACTTTTCGCACTTGTGTTGGTGCAGGAAACCACTTTTGCACTTGTATTAGTGTGGAAAAAACACTTTTTGCACTTGTGATAGTGTTGAAAAACCACTTTTCGCACTTGTGTTTGTGTTGAAAAACCACTTTTCGCACTTGTGTTAGTGTTGAAAAACCACTTTAGCACTTGTGTTAGTGTTGAAAAACCACATTTCGCACTTCGTTGGTGCAGGAAACCACTTTTGCACTTGTATTAGTGTGGAAAATCCACTTTTCGCACATGTGTTAGTGTTGAAAAACCACTTTCGCACTTGTGTTAGTGTTGAAAAACCACTTTTCGCACCTGTGTTGGTGCAGGAAACCACTTTTGCACTTGTATTAGTGTGGAAAAAACACTTTTCGCACTTGTGTTAGTGTTGAAAAACCACTTTTCGCACTTGTGTTCGTGTTGAAAAACCACTTTTCGCACTTGTGTTGGTGCAGGAAACCACTTTTGCACTTGTATTAGTGTGGAAAAAACACTTTTTGCACTTGTGATAGTGTTGAAAAACCACTTTTCACACTTGTGTTAGTGTTGAAAAACCACTTTTCGCACTTGTGTTAGTGTTGAAAAACCACTTTTCGCACTTGTGTTGGTGCAGGAAACCACTTTTGCACTTGTATTAGAGTGGAAAAAACACTTTTTGCACTTGCGATAGTGTTGAAAAACCACTTTTCGCACTTGTGTTAGTGTTGAAAAACCACTTTTCGCACTTGTGTTAGTGTTGAAAAACCACTTTTCGCACTTGTGTTGGTGCAGGAAACCACTTTTGCACTTGTATTAGTGTGGAAAAAACACTTTTTGCACTTGCGATAGTGTTGAAAAAACCACTTTTCGCACTTGTGTTAGTGTTAAAAAACCACTTTTCGCACTTGTGTTGGTGCAGGAAACCACTTTTACACTTGTATTAGTGCAGGAAACCACTTTTCGCACTTGTGTTAGTGTGGAAAAACCACTTTTCGCACTTGTGTTAGTGTTGAAAAACCACTTTTCGCACTTGTGTTAGTGTTGAAAAACCACTTTTCGCACTTGTGTTGGTGCAGGAAACCACTTTTGCACTTGTATTAGTGTGGAAAAACCACTTTTCACACTTGTGTTAGTGTTGAAAAACCACTTTTCGCACTTGTGTTAGTGTTGAAAAACCACTTTTCGCACTTGTGTTGGTGCAGGAAACCACTTTTCGCACGTGTGTTGGTGCGGAAAAAACACTTTTTTCACTTGTGATAGTGTTGAAAAACCACTTTTCGCACTTGTGTTAGTGTTGAAAAACCACTTTTCGCACTTGTGTTGGTGCAGGAAACCACTTTTGCACTTGTATTAGTGTGGAAAAAACACTTTTTGCACTTGTGATAGTGTTGAAAAACCACTTTTCGCACTTGTGTTTGTGTTGAAAAACCACTTTTGCACTTGTATTGTCACTTTTCGCACTGTTGAACTTGTGTTAGTGTTGAAAAACCACTTTTCGCACTTGTGTTAGTGTTGAAAAAACCACTTTTCGCACTTGTGTTAGTGTTGAAAAACCACTTTTCGCACTTGTGTTGGTGCAGGAAACCACTTTTGCACTTGTATTAGTGTGGAAAAACCACTTTTCACACTTGTGTTAGTGTTGAAAAACCACTTTTCGCACTTGTGTTAGTGTTGAAAAACCACTTTTCGCACTTGTGTTGGTGCAGAAACCACTTTTGCACTTGTATTAGTGTGGAAAAACCACTTTTCGCACTTGTGTTATTGTTGAAAAACCACTTTTCGCACTTGTGTTAGTGTTGAAAACCACTTTTCGCACTTGTGTTGGTGCAGGAAACCACTTTTGCACTTGTATTAGTGTGGACAAAACACTTTTTGCACTTGTGATAGTGTTGAAAAACCACTTTTTCACACTTGTGTTAGTGTTGAAAAACCACTTTTCGCACTTGTGTTGGTGCAGGAAACCACTTTTGCACTTGTATTAGTGTGAAAAACCACTTTTCGCACTTGTGTTAGTGTTGAAAAACCACTTTTCGCACTTGTGTTAGTGTTGAAAAACCACTTTTCGCACTTGTGTTAGTGTTGAAAAACCACTTTTCGCACTTGTGTTGGTGCAGGAAACCACTTTTGCACTTGTATTAGTGTGGAAAAGAACACTTTTCGCACTTGTGTTAGTGTTGAAAAACCACTTTTCGCACTTGTGTTAGTGTTGAAAAACCACTTTTCCCACTTGTGTTGGTGCAGGAAACCACTTTTGCACTTGTATTAGTGTTGAAAAACCACTTTTCGCACTTGTGTTATTGTTGAAAAACCACTTTTCGCACTTGTGTTAGTGTTGAAAAACCACTTTTCGCACTTGTGTTGGTGCAGGAAACCACTTTTGCACTTGTATTAGTGTGGACAAAATACTTTTTGCACTTGTGATAGTGTTGAAAAAACCACTTTTCGCACTTGTGTTAGTGTTGAAAAACCACTTTTCGCACCTGTGTTGGTGCAGGAAACCACTTTTGCACTTGTATTAGTGTGGCAAAACCACTTTTCGCACTTGTGTTAGTGTTGAAAAACCACTTTTCGCACTTGTGTTAGTGTTGAAAAACCACTTTTCGCACTTCTGTTAGTGTTGAAAAACCACTTTTTCGCACTTGTGTTGGTGCAGGAAACCACTTTTGCACTTGTATTAGTGTGGAAAAAACACTTTTCGCACTTGTGTTAGTGTTGAAAAACCACTTTTCGCACTTGTGTTAGTGTTGAAAAACCACTTTTCGCACTTGTGTTGGTGCAGGAAACCACTTTTGCACTTGTATTAGTGTGGAAAAAACACTTTTTGCACTTGTGATAGTGTTGAAAAACCACTTTTCGCACTTGTGTTTGTGTTGAAAACCACTTTTCGCACTTGTGTTGGTGCAGGAAAACCACTTTTGCACTTGTATTGTGTGGAAAAACCACTTTTCGCACTTGTGTTAGTGTTGAAAAACCACTTTTCGCACTTGTGTTAGTGTTGAAAAACCACTTTTCGCACTTGTGTTGGTGCAGGAAACCACTTTTGCACTTGTATTAGTGTGGAAAAAACACTTTTCGCACTTGTGTTAGTGTTGAAAAACCACTTTTCGCACTTGTGTTAGTGTTGAAAAACCACTTTTCGCACTTGTGTTGGTGCAGGAAACCACTTTTGCACTTGTATTAGTGTGGAAAAAACACTTTTTGCACTTGTGATAGTGTTGAAAAACCACTTTTCGCACTTGTGTTAGTGTTGAAAAACCACTTTTGGCACTTGTGTTAGTGTTGAAAAACCACTTTTCGCACTTGTGTTGGTGCAGGAAACCACTTTTGCACTTGTATTAGTGTGGAAAAACCACTTTTCGCACTTGTGTTAGTGTTGAAAAACCACTTTTCGCACTTGTGTTGGTGCAGGAAACCACTTTTGCACTTGTATTAGTGTGGAAAAAACACTTTTCGCACTTGTGTTAGTGTTGAAAAACCGCTTTTCGCACTTGTGTTAGTGTTGAAAAAACCGCTTTTTGCACTTGTGTTAGTGTTGAAAAACCGCTTTTTGCACTTGTGTTAGTGTTGAAAAACCACTTTTCGCACTTGTGTTGGTGCAGGAAACCACTTTTGCACTTGTATTAGTGTGGAAAAAACACTTTTTGCACTTGTGATAGTGTTGAAAAACCACTTTTCGCACTTGTGTTAGTGTTGAAAAACCACTTTTGGCACTTGTGTTGGTGCAGGAAACCACTTTTGCACTTGTATTAGTGTGGAAAAACCACTTTTCGCACTTGTGTTATTGTTGAAAAACCACTTTTCGCACTTGTGTTAGTGTTGAAAAACCACTTTTCGCACTTGTGTTGGTGCAGGAAACCACTTTTGCACTTGTATTAGTGTGGACAAAACACTTTTTGCACTTGTGATAGTGTTGAAAAACCACTTTTCACACTTGTGTTAGTGTTGAAAAACCACTTTTCGCACTTGTGTTGGTGCAGGAAACCACTTTTGCACTTGTATTAGTGTGGCAAAACCACTTTTCGCACTTGTGTTAGTGTTGAAAAACCACTTTTCGCACTTGTGTTAGTGTTGAAAAACCACTTTTCGCACTTGTGTTAGTGTTGAAAAACCACTTTTCGCACTTGTGTTGGTGCAGGAAACCACTTTTGCACTTGTATTAGTGTGGAAAAAACACTTTTCGCACTTGTGTTAGTGTTGAAAAACCACTTTTCGCACTTGTGTTAGTGTTGAAAAACCACTTTTCGCACTTGTGTTGGTGCAGGAAACCACTTTTGCACTTGTATTAGTGTGGAAAAACCACTTTTCGCACTTGTGTTATTGTTGAAAAACCACTTTTCGCACTTGTGTTAGTGTTGAAAAACCACTTTTCGCACTTGTGTTGGTGCAGGAAACCACTTTTGCACTTGTATTAGTGTGGACAAAACACTTTTTGCACTTGTGATAGTGTTGAAAAACCACTTTTCACACTTGTGTTAGTGTTGAAAAACCACTTTTCGCACTTGTGTTGGTGCAGGAAACCACTTTTGCACTTGTATTAGTGTGGAAAAACCACTTTTCGCACTTGTGTTAGTGTTGAAAAACCACTTTTCGCACTTGTGTTAGTGTTGAAAAACCACTTTTCGCACTTGTGTTAGTGTTGAAAAACCACTTTTCGCACTTGTGTTGGTGCAGGAAACCACTTTTGCACTTGTATTAGTGTGGAAAAAACACTTTTCGCACTTGTGTTAGTGTTGAAAAACCACTTTTCGCACTTGTGTTAGTGTTGAAAAACCACTTTTCGCACTTGTGTTGGTGCAGGAAACCACTTTTGCACTTGTATTAGTGTGGAAAAACCACTTTTCGCACTTGTGTTATTGTTGAAAAACCACTTTTCGCACTTGTGTTAGTGTTGAAAAACCACTTTTCGCACTTGTGTTGGTGCAGGAAACCACTTTTGCACTTGTATTAGTGTGGACAAAACACTTTTTGCACTTGTGATAGTGTTGAAAAACCACTTTTCGCACTTGTGTTAGTGTTGAAAAACCACTTTTCGCACCTGTGTTGGTGCAGGAAACCACTTTTGCACTTGTATTAGTGTGGCAAAACCACTTTTCGCACTTGTGTTAGTGTTGAAAAACCACTTTTCGCACTTGTGTTAGTGTTGAAAAACCACTTTTCGCACTTGTGTTAGTGTTGAAAAACCACTTTTCGCACTTGTGTTGGTGCAGGAAACCACTTTTGCACTTGTATTAGTGTGGAAAAAACACTTTTCGCACTTGTGTTAGTGTTGAAAAACCACTTTTCGCACTTGTGTTAGTGTTGAAAAACCACTTTTCGCACTTGTGTTGGTGCAGGAAACCACTTTTGCACTTGTATTAGTGTGGAAAAAACACTTTTTGCACTTGTATTAGTGTGGAAAAACCACTTTTCACACTTGTGTTAGTGTTGAAAAACCACTTTTCGCACTTGTGATAGTGTTGAAAAACCACTTTTCGCACTTGTGTTTGTGTTGAAAAACCACTTTTCGCACTTGTGTTAGTGTTGAAAAACCACTTTAGCACTTGTGTTCGTGTTGAAAAACCACTTATCGCACTTCGTTGGTGCAGGAAACCACTTTTGCACTTGTATTAGTGTGGAAAATCCACTTTTCGCACATGTGTTAGTGTTGAAAAACCACTTTTCGCACTTGTGTTAGTGTTGAAAAACCACTTTTCGCACCTGTGTTGGTGCAGGAAACCACTTTTGCACTTGTATTAGTGTGGAAAAAACACTTTTCGCACTTGTGTTAGTGTTGAAAAACCACTTTTCGCACTTGTGTTCGTGTTGAAAAACCACTTTTCGCACTTGTGTTCGTGTTGAAAAACCACTTTTCGCACTTGTGTTGGTGCAGGAAACCACTTTTGCACTTGTATTAGTGTGGAAAAAACACTTTTTGCACTTGTGATAGTGTTGAAAAACCACTTTTCACACTTGTGTTAGTGTTGAAAAACCACTTTTCGCACTTGTGTTAGTGTTGAAAAACCACTTTTCGCACTTGTGTTGGTGCAGGAAACCACTTTTGCACTTGTATTAGAGTGGAAAAAACACTTTTTGCACTTGCGATAGTGTTGAAAAACCACTTTTCGCACTTGTGTTAGTGTTGAAAAACCACTTTTCGCACTTGTGTTAGTGTTGAAAAACCACTTTTCGCACTTTTGTTGGTGCAGGAAACCACTTTTGCACTTGTATTAGTGTGGAAAAAACACTTTTTGCACTTGCGATAGTGTTGAAAAAACCACTTTTCGCACTTGTGTTAGTGTTAAAAAACCACTTTTCGCACTTGTGTTGGTGCAGGAAACCACTTTTACACTTGTATTAGTGCAGGAAACCACTTTTTGCACTTGTGTTAGTGTGGAAAAACCACTTTTCGCACTTGTGTTAGTGTTGAAAAACCACTTTTCGCACTTGTGTTAGTGTTGAAAAACCACTTTTCGCACTTGTGTTGGTGCAGGAAACCACTTTTGCACTTGTATTAGTGTGGAAAAACCACTTTTCACACTTGTGTTAGTGTTGAAAAACCACTTTTCGCACTTGTGTTAGTGTTGAAAAACCACTTTTCGCACTTGTGTTGGTGCAGGAAACCACTTTTCGCACGTGTGTTGGTGCGGAAAAAACACTTTTTTCACTTGTGATAGTGTTGAAAAACCACTTTTCGCACTTGTGTTAGTGTTGAAAAACCACTTTTCGCACTTGTGTTGGTGCAGGAAACCACTTTTGCACTTGTATTAGAGTGGAAAAAACACTTTTTGCACTTGCGATAGTGTTGAAAAACCACTTTTCGCACTTGTGTTAGTGTTGAAAAACCACTTTTCGCACTTGTGTTAGTGTTGAAAAACCACTTTTCGCACTTGTGTTGGTGCAGGAAACCACTTTTGCACTTGTATTAGTGTGGAAAAAACACTTTTTGCACTTGTGATAGTGTTGAAAAACCACTTTTCGCACTTGTGTTTGTGTTGAAAAACCACTTTTCGCACTTGTGTTAGTGTTGAAAAACCACTTTAGCACTTGTGTTAGTGTTGAAAAACCACTTTTCGCACTTCGTTGGTGCAGGAAACCACTTTTGCACTTGTATTAGTGTGGAAAATCCACTTTTCGCACATGTGTTAGTGTTGAAAAACCACTTTTCGCACTTGTGTTAGTGTTGAAAAACCACTTTTCGCACTTGTGTTCGTGTTGAAAAACCACTTTTCGCACTTGTGTTGGTGCAGGAAACCACTTTTGCACTTGTATTAGTGTGGAAAAAACACTTTTTGCACTTGTGATAGTGTTGAAAAACCACTTTTCACACTTGTGTTAGTGTTGAAAAACCACTTTTCGCACTTGTGTTAGTGTTGAAAAACCACTTTTCGCACTTGTGTTGGTGCAGGAAACCACTTTTGCACTTGTATTAGAGTGGAAAAAACACTTTTTGCACTTGCGATAGTGTTGAAAAACCACTTTTCGCACTTGTGTTAGTGTTGAAAAACCACTTTTCGCACTTGTGTTAGTGTTGAAAAACCACTTTTCGCACTTGTGTTGGTGCAGGAAACCACTTTTGCACTTGTATTAGTGTGGAAAAAACACTTTTTGCACTTGCGATAGTGTTGAAAAAACCACTTTTCGCACTTGTGTTAGTGTTGAAAAACCACTTTTCGCACTTGTGTTGGTGCAGGAAACCACTTTTGCACTTGTATTAGTGTGGAAAAACCACTTTTCGCACTTGTGTTATTGTTGAAAAACCACTTTTCGCACTTGTGTTAGTGTTGAAAAACCACTTTTCGCACTTGTGTTGGTGCAGGAAACCACTTTTGCACTTGTTTTAGTGTGGACAAAACACTTTTTGCACTTGTGATAGTGTTGAAAAACCACTTTTCGCACTTGTGTTAGTGTTGAAAAACCACTTTTCGCACTTGTGTTGGTGCAGGAAACCACTTTTGCACTTGTATTAGTGTGGAAATACCACTTTTCGCACTTGTGTTAGTGTTGAAAAACCACTTTTCGCACTTGTGTTAGTGTTGAAAAACCACTTTTCGCACTTGTGTTAGTGTTGAAAAACCACTTTTCGCACTTGTGTTGGTGCAGGAAACCACTTTTGCACTTGTATTAGTGTGGAAAAAACACTTTTCGCACTTGTGTTAGTGTTGAAAAACCACTTTTCGCACTTGTGTTAGTGTTGAAAAACCACTTTTCGCACTTGTGTTGGTGCAGGAAACCACTTTTGCACTTGTATTAGTGTGGAAAAACCACTTTTCGCACTTGTGTTAGTGTTGAAAAACCACTTTTCACACTTGTGTTAGTGTTGAAAAACCACTTTTCACACTTGTGTTAGTGTTGAAAAACCACTTTTCGCACGTGTGTTGGTGCAGGAAACCACTTTTCGCACTTGTGCTAGTGTTGAAAAGCCACTTTTCGCACTTGCGATAGTGTTGAAAAACCACTTTTCGCACTTGTGTTAGTGTTGAAAAACCACTTTTCGCACTTGTGTTAGTGTTGAAAAACCACTTTTCGCACTTGTGTTGGTGCAGGAAACCACTTTTGCACTTGTATTAGTGTGGAAAAAACACTTTTTGCACTTGCGATAGTGTTGAAAAAAACACTTTTCGCACTTGTGTTAGTGTTAAAAAACCACTTTTCGCACTTGTATTAGTGTGGAAAAAACACTTTTCGCACTTGTGTTAGTGTTGAAAAACCACTTTTCGCACTTGTGTTAGTGTTGAAAAACCAGTTTTCGCACTTGTGTTAGTGTTGAAAAACCACTTTTCGCACTTGTGTTTGTGCAGGAAATCACTTTTGCACTTGTATTAGTGTGGAAAAAACACTTTTTGCACTTGTGGTAGTGTTGAAAAACCACTTTTCGCACTTGTGTTAGTGTTGAAAAACCACTTTTCGCACTTGTGTTGGTGCAGGAAACCACTTTTGCACTTGTATTAGTGTGGAAAAACCACTTTTCGCACTTGTGTTAGTGTTGAAAAACCACTTTTCGCACTTGTGTTAGTGTTGAAAAACCACTTTTCGCACTTGTGTTGGTGCAGGAAACCACTTCTGCACTTGTATTAGTGTGGAAAAAACACTTTTTGCACTTGTGATAGTGTTGAAAAACCACTTTTCGCACTTGTGTTAGTGTTGAAAAACCACTTTTCGCACTTGTGTTGGTGCAGGAAACCACTTTTGCACTTGTATTAGTGTGGAAAAAACACTTTTTGCACTTGTGATAGTGTTGAAAAACCACTTTTCGCACTTGTGTTTGTGTTGAAAAACCACTTTTCGCACTTGTGTTAGTGTTGAAAAACCACTTTAGCACTTGTGTTAGTGTTGAAAAACCACTTTTCGCACTTCGTTGGTGCAGGAAACCACTTTTGCACTTGTATTAGTGTGGAAAATCCACTTTTCGCACATGTGTTAGTGTTGAAAAACCACTTTTCGCACTTGTGTTAGTGTTGAAAAACCACTTTTCGCACCTGTGTTGGTGCAGGAAACCACTTTTGCACTTGTATTAGTGTGGAAAAAACACTTTTCGCACTTGTGTTAGTGTTGAAAAACCACTTTTCGCACTTGTGTTCGTGTTGAAAAACCACTTTTCGCACTTGTGTTCGTGTTGAAAAACCACTTTTCGCACTTGTGTTGGTGCAGGAAACCACTTTTGCACTTGTATTAGTGTGGAAAAAACACTTTTTGCACTTGTGATAGTGTTGAAAAACCACTTTTCACACTTGTGTTAGTGTTGAAAAACCACTTTTCGCACTTGTGTTAGTGTTGAAAAACCACTTTTCGCACTTGTGTTGGTGCAGGAAACCACTTTTGCACTTGTATTAGAGTGGAAAAAACACTTTTTGCACTTGCGATAGTGTTGAAAAACCACTTTTCGCACTTGTGTTAGTGTTGAAAAACCACTTTTCGCACTTGTGTTAGTGTTGAAAAACCACTTTTCGCACTTGTGTTGGTGCAGGAAACCACTTTTGCACTTGTATTAGTGTGGAAAAAACACTTTTTGCACTTGCGATAGTGTTGAAAAAACCACTTTTCGCACTTGTGTTAGTGTTAAAAAACCACTTTTCGCACTTGTGTTGGTGCAGGAAACCACTTTTACACTTGTATTAGTGCAGGAAACCACTTTTCGCACTTGTGTTAGTGTGGAAAAACCACTTTTCGCACTTGTGTTAGTGTTGAAAAACCACTTTTCGCACTTGTGTTAGTGTTGAAAAACCACTTTTCGCACTTGTGTTGGTGCAGGAAACCACTTTTGCACTTGTATTAGTGTGGAAAAACCACTTTTCACACTTGTGTTAGTGTTGAAAAACCACTTTTCGCACTTGTGTTAGTGTTGAAAAACCACTTTTCGCACTTGTGTTGGTGCAGGAAACCACTTTTCGCACGTGTGTTGGTGCGGAAAAAACACTTTTTTCACTTGTGATAGTGTTGAAAAACCACTTTTCGCACTTGTGTTAGTGTTGAAAAACCACTTTTCGCACTTGTGTTGGTGCAGGAAACCACTTTTGCACTTGTATTAGTGTGGAAAAAACACTTTTTGCACTTGTGATAGTGTTGAAAAACCACTTTTCGCACTTGTGTTTGTGTTGAAAAACCACTTTTGCACTTGTATTAGTGTGGAAAAACTACTTTTCGCACTTGTGTTAGTGTTGAAAAACCACTTTTCGCACTTGTGTTAGTGTTGAAAAACCACTTTTCGCACTTGTGTTAGTGTTGAAAAACCACTTTTCGCACTTGTGTTGGTGCAGGAAACCACTTTTGCACTTGTATTAGTGTGGAAAAACCACTTTTCACACTTGTGTTAGTGTTGAAAAACCACTTTTCGCACTTGTGTTAGTGTTGAAAAACCACTTTTCGCACTTGTGTTGGTGCAGGAAACCACTTTTGCACTTGTATTAGTGTGGAAAAACCACTTTTCGCACTTGTGTTATTGTTGAAAAACCACTTTTCGCACTTGTGTTAGTGTTGAAAAACCACTTTTCGCACTTGTGTTGGTGCAGGAAACCACTTTTGCACTTGTATTAGTGTGGACAAAACACTTTTTGCACTTGTGATAGTGTTGAAAAACCACTTTTCACACTTGTGTTAGTGTTGAAAAACCACTTTTCGCACTTGTGTTGGTGCAGGAAACCACTTTTGCACTTGTATTAGTGTGGAAAAACCACTTTTCGCACTTGTGTTAGTGTTGAAAAACCACTTTTCGCACTTGTGTTAGTGTTGAAAAACCACTTTTCGCACTTGTGTTAGTGTTGAAAAACCACTTTTCGCACTTGTGTTGGTGCAGGAAACCACTTTTGCACTTGTATTAGTGTGGAAAAAACACTTTTCGCACTTGTGTTAGTGTTGAAAAACCACTTTTCGCACTTGTGTTAGTGTTGAAAAACCACTTTTCGCACTTGTGTTGGTGCAGGAAACCACTTTTGCACTTGTATTAGTGTGGAAAAACCACTTTTCGCACTTGTGTTATTGTTGAAAAACCACTTTTCGCACTTGTGTTAGTGTTGAAAAACCACTTTTCGCACTTGTGTTGGTGCAGGAAACCACTTTTGCACTTGTATTAGTGTGGACAAAACACTTTTTGCACTTGTGATAGTGTTGAAAAACCACTTTTCGCACTTGTGTTAGTGTTGAAAAACCACTTTTCGCACCTGTGTTGGTGCAGGAAACCACTTTTGCACTTGTATTAGTGTGGCAAAACCACTTTTCGCACTTGTGTTAGTGTTGAAAAACCACTTTTCGCACTTGTGTTAGTGTTGAAAAACCACTTTTCGCACTTGTGTTGGTGCAGGAAACCACTTTTGCACTTGTATTAGTGTGGAAAAACCACTTTTCACACTTGTGTTAGTGTTGAAAAACCACTTTTCGCACTTGTGTTAGTGTTGAAAAACCACTTTTCGCACTTGTGTTGGTGCAGGAAACCACTTTTCGCACGTGTGTTGGTGCGGAAAAAACACTTTTTTCACTTGTGATAGTGTTGAAAAACCACTTTTCGCACTTGTGTTAGTGTTGAAAAACCACTTTTCGCACTTGTGTTGGTGCAGGAAACCACTTTTGCACTTGTATTAGTGTGGAAAAAACACTTTTTGCACTTGTGATAGTGTTGAAAAACCACTTTTCGCACTTGTGTTTGTGTTGAAAAACCACTTTTGCACTTGTATTAGTGTGGAAAAACTACTTTTCGCACTTGTGTTAGTGTTGAAAAACCACTTTTCGCACTTGTGTTAGTGTTGAAAAACCACTTTTCGCACTTGTGTTAGTGTTGAAAAACCACTTTTCGCACTTGTGTTGGTGCAGGAAACCACTTTTGCACTTGTATTAGTGTGGAAAAACCACTTTTCACACTTGTCCTAGTGTTGAAAAACCACTTTTCGCACTTGTGTTAGTGTTGAAAAACCACTTTTCGCACTTGTGTTGGTGCAGGAAACCACTTTTGCACTTGTATTAGTGTGGAAAAACCACTTTTCGCACTTGTGTTATTGTTGAAAAACCACTTTTCGCACTTGTGTTAGTGTTGAAAAACCACTTTTCGCACTTGTGTTGGTGCAGGAAACCACTTTTGCACTTGTATTAGTGTGGACAAAACACTTTTTGCACTTGTGATAGTGTTGAAAAACCACTTTTCACACTTGTGTTAGTGTTGAAAAACCACGTTTCGCACTTGTGTTGGTGCAGGAAACCACTTTTGCACTTGTATTAGTGTGGAAAAACCACTTTTCGCACTTGTGTTAGTGTTGAAAAACCACTTTTCGCACTTGTGTTAGTGTTGAAAAACCACTTTTCGCACTTGTGTTAGTGTTGAAAAACCACTTTTCGCACTTGTGTTGGTGCAGGAAACCACTTTTGCACTTGTATTAGTGTGGAAAAAACACTTTTCGCACTTGTGTTAGTGTTGAAAAACCACTTTTCGCACTTGTGTTAGTGTTGAAAAACCACTTTTCGCACTTGTGTTGGTGCAGGAAACCACTTTTGCACTTGTATTAGTGTGGAAAAACCACTTTTCGCACTTGTGTTAGTGTTGAAAAACCACTTTTCGCACTTGTGTTGGTGCAGGAAACCACTTTTGCACTTGTATTAGTGTGGACAAAACACTTTTTGCACTTGTGATAGTGTTGAAAAACCACTTTTCGCACTTGTGTTAGTGTTGAAAAACCACTTTTCGCACCTGTGTTGGTGCAGGAAACCACTTTTGCACTTGTATTAGTGTGGCAAAACCACTTTTCGCACTTGTGTTAGTGTTGAAAAACCACTTTTCGCACTTGTGTTAGTGTTGAAAAACCACTTTTTGCACTTGTGTTAGTGTTGAAAAACCACTTTTCGCACTTGTGTTGGTGCAGGAAACCACTTTTGCACTTGTATTAGTGTGGAAAAAACACTTTTCGCACTTGTGTTAGTGTTGAAAAACCACTTTTCGCACTTGTGTTAGTGTTGAAAAACCACTTTTCGCACTTGTGTTAGTGTTGAAAAACCACTTTTCGCACTTGTGTTGGTGCAGGAAACCACTTTTGCACTTGTATTAGTGTGGAAAAACCACTTTTCACACTTGTGTTAGTGTTGAAAAACCACTTTTCGCACTTGTGTTAGTGTTGAAAAACCACTTTTCGCACTTGTGTTGGTGCAGGAAACCACTTTTCGCACGTGTGTTGGTGCGGAAAAAACACTTTTTTCACTTGTGATAGTGTTGAAAAACCACTTTTCGCACTTGTGTTAGTGTTGAAAAACCACTTTTCGCACTTGTGTTGGTGCAGGAAACCACTTTTGCACTTGTATTAGTGTGGAAAAAACACTTTTTGCACTTGTGATAGTGTTGAAAAACCACTTTTCGCACTTGTGTTTGTGTTGAAAAACCACTTTTGCACTTGTATTAGTGTGGAAAAACTACTTTTCGCACTTGTGTTAGTGTTGAAAAACCACTTTTCGCACTTGTGTTAGTGTTGAAAAACCACTTTTCGCACTTGTGTTAGTGTTGAAAAACCACTTTTCGCACTTGTGTTGGTGCAGGACACCACTTTTGCACTTGTATTAGTGTGGAAAAACCACTTTTCACACTTGTCCTAGTGTTGAAAAACCACTTTTCGCACTTGTGTTAGTGTTGAAAAACCACTTTTCGCACTTGTGTTGGTGCAGGAAACCACTTTTGCACTTGTATTAGTGTGGAAAAACCACTTTTCGCACTTGTGTTATTGTTGAAAAACCACTTTTCGCACTTGTGTTAGTGTTGAAAAACCACTTTTCGCACTTGTGTTGGTGCAGGAAACCACTTTTGCACTTGTATTAGTGTGGACAAAACACTTTTTGCACTTGTGATAGTGTTGAAAAACCACTTTTCACACTTGTGTTAGTGTTGAAAAACCACTTTTCGCACTTGTGTTGGTGCAGGAAACCACTTTTGCACTTGTATTAGTGTGGAAAAACCACTTTTCGCACTTGTGTTAGTGTTGAAAAACCACTTTTCGCACTTGTGTTAGTGTTGAAAAACCACTTTTCGCACTTGTGTTAGTGTTGAAAAACCACTTTTCGCACTTGTGTTGGTGCAGGAAACCACTTTTGCACTTGTATTAGTGTGGAAAAAACACTTTTCGCACTTGTGTTAGTGTTGAAAAACCACTTTTCGCACTTGTGTTAGTGTTGAAAAACCACTTTTCGCACTTGTGTTGGTGCAGGAAACCACTTTTGCACTTGTATTAGTGTGGAAAAACCACTTTTCGCACTTGTGTTAGTGTTGAAAAACCACTTTTCGCACTTGTGTTGGTGCAGGAAACCACTTTTGCACTTGTATTAGTGTGGACAAAACACTTTTTGCACTTGTGATAGTGTTGAAAAACCACTTTTCGCACTTGTGTTAGTGTTGAAAAACCACTTTTCGCACCTGTGTTGGTGCAGGAAACCACTTTTGCACTTGTATTAGTGTGGCAAAACCACTTTTCGCACTTGTGTTAGTGTTGAAAAACCACTTTTCGCACTTGTGTTAGTGTTGAAAAACCACTTTTTGCACTTGTGTTAGTGTTGAAAAACCACTTTTCGCACTTGTGTTGGTGCAGGAAACCACTTTTGCACTTGTATTAGTGTGGAAAAAACACTTTTCGCACTTGTGTTAGTGTTGAAAAACCACTTTTCGCACTTGTGTTAGTGTTGAAAAACCACTTTTCGCACTTGTGTTGGTGCAGGAAACCACTTTTGCACTTGTATTAGTGTGGAAAAACCACTTTTCGCACTTGTGTTAGTGTTGAAAAACCACTTTTCGCACTTGTGTTAGTGTTGAAAAACCACTTTTTGCACTTGTGATAGTGTTGAAAAACCACTTTTCGCACTTGTGTTAGTGTTGAAAAACCACTTTTTGCACTTGTGTTAGTGTGGAAAAAACACTTTTTGCACTTGTGATAGTGTTGAAAAACCACTTTTCGCACTTGTGTTTGTGTTGAAAAACCACTTTTCGCACTTGTGTTGGTGCAGGAAACCACTTTTGCACTTGTATTGGTGTGGAAAAACCACTTTTCGCACTTGTGTTAGTGTTGAAAAACCACTTTTCGCACTTGTGTTAGTGTTGAAAAACCACTTTTCGCACGTGTTGGTGCAGGAAACCACTTTTGCCCTTGTATTAGTGTGGAAAAACACTTTTCGCACTTGTGTTAGTGTTGAAAAACCACTTTTCGCACTTGTGTTAGTGTTGAAAAACCACTTTTCGCACTTGTGTTGGTGCAGGAAACCACTTTTGCACTTGTATTAGTGTGGAAAAAACACTTTTTGCACTTGTGATAGTGTTGAAAAACCACTTTTCGCACTTGTGTTAGTGTTGAAAAACCACTTTTGGCACTTGTGTTGGTGCAGGAAACCACTTTTGCACTTGTATTAGTGTGGAAAAACCACTTTTCGCACTTGTGTTAGTGTTGAAAAACCACTTTTCGCACTTGTGTTGGTGCAGGAAACCACTTTTGCACTTGTATTAGTGTGGAAAAAACACTTTTCGCACTTGTGTTAGTGTTGAAAAACCGCTTTTCGCACTTGTGTTAGTGTTGAAAAACCGCTTTTTGCACTTGTGTTAGTGTTGAAAAACCGCTTTTTGCACTTGTGTTAGTGTTGAAAAACCACTTTTCGCACTTGTGTTGGTGCAGGAAACCACTTTTGCACTTGTATTAGTGTGGAATAAACACTTTTTGCACTTGTGATAGTGTTGAAAAACCACTTTTCGCACTTGTGTTAGTGTTGAAAAAGCACTTTTGGCACTTGTGTTGGTGCAGGAAACCACTTTTGCACTTGTATTAGTGTGGAAAAACCACTTTTCGCACTTGTGTTAGTGTTGAAAAACCACTTTTCGCACTTGTGTTGGTGCAGGAAACCACTTTTGCACTTGTATTAGTGTGGAAAAAACACTTTTCGCACTTGTGTTAGTGTTGAAAAACCGCTTTTCGCACTTGTGTTAGTGTTGAAAAACCGCTTTTTGCACTTGTGTTAGTGTTGAAAAACCACTTTTCGCACTTGTGTTGGTGCAGGAAACCACTTTTGCACTTGTATTAGTGTGGAAAAAACACTTTTTGCACTTGTGATAGTGTTGAAAAACTACTTTTCGCACTTGTGTTAGTGTTGAAAAACCACTTTTCGCACTTGTGTTGGTGCAGGAAACCACTTTTGCACTTGTATTAGTGTGGTAAAACAACTTTTCGCACTGGTGTTAGTGTTGAAAAACCACTTTTCGCACTTGTGTTAGTGTTGAAAAACCACTTTTCGCACTTGTGTTAGTGTTGAAAAACCACTTTTCGCACTTGTGTTGGTGCACAGGAAACCACTTTTGCACTTGTATTAGTGTGGAAAAAAAACACTTTTTGCACTTGTGATAGTGTTGAAAAACCACTTTTCGCACTTGTGTTGGTGCAGGAAACCACTTTTGCACTTGTATTAGTGTGGAAAACCACTTTTCGCACTTGTGTTAGTGTTGAAAAACCACTTTTCGCACTTGTGTTAGTGTTGAAAAACCACTTTTCGCACTTGTGTTAGTGTTGAAAAACCACTTTTCGCACTTGTGTTGGTGCAGGAAACCACTTTTGCACTTGTATTAGTGTGGAAAAAACACTTTCGCACTTGTGTTAGTGTTGAAAAACAACTTTTCGCACTTGTGTTAGTGTTGAAAAACCACTTTTCGCACTTGTGTTGGTGCAGGAAACCACTTTTGCACTTGTATTAATGTGGAAAAAACACTTTTTGCACTTGTGATAGTGTTGAAAAACCACTTTTCGCACTTGTGTTAGTGTTGAAAAAACACTTTTTGCACTTGTGTTGGTGCAGGAAACCACTTTTGCACTTGTATTAGTGTGGAAAAACCACTTTTCGCACTTGTGTTAGTGTTGAAAAACCACTTTTCGCACTTGTGTTAGTGTTGAAAAACCACTTTTCGCACTTGTGTTAGTGTTGAAAAACCACTTTTCGCACTTGTGTTGGTGCAGGAAACCACTTTTGCACTTGTATTAGTGTGGAAAAACCACTTTTCACACTTGTGTTAGTGTTGAAAAACCACTTTTCGCACTTGTGTTAGTGTTGAAAAACCACTTTTCGCACTTGTGTTGGTGTGGACAAAACACTTTTTGCACTTGTGATAGTGTTGAAAAACCACTTTTCGCACTTGTGTTAGTGTTGAAAAACCACTTTTCGCACTTGTGTTGGTGCAGGAAACCACCTTTGCACTTGTATTAGTGTGGAAAAACCACTTTTCGCACTTGTGTTAGTGTTGAAAAACCACTTTTCACACTTGTGTTAGTGTTGAAAAACCACTTTTCACACTTGTGTTAGTGTTGAAAAACCACTTTTCACACTTGTGTTAGTGTTGAAAAACCACTTTTCGCACTTGTGTTAGTGTTGAAAAACCACTTTTCGCACTTGTGTTGGTGCAGGAAACCACTTTTGCACTTGTATTAGTGTGGACAAAACACTTTTTGCACTTGTGATAGTGTTGAAAAACCACTTTTCGCACTTGTGTTAGTGTTGAAAAACCACTTTTCGCACCTGTGTTGGTGCAGGAAACCACTTTTGCACTTGTATTAGTGTGGCAAAACCACTTTTCGCACTTGTGTTAGTGTTGAAAAACCACTTTTCGCACTTGTGTTAGTGTTGAAAAACCACTTTTTGCACTTGTGTTAGTGTTGAAAAACCACTTTTCGCACTTGTGTTGGTGCAGGAAACCACTTTTGCACTTGTATTAGTGTGGAAAAAACACTTTTCGCACTTGTGTTAGTGTTGAAAAACCACTTTTCGCACTTGTGTTAGTGTTGAAAAACCACTTTTCGCACTTGTGTTAGTGTTGAAAAACCACTTTTCGCACTTGTGTTGGTGCAGGAAACCACTTTTGCACTTGTATTAGTGTGGAAAAACCACTTTTCACACTTGTGTTAGTGTTGAAAAACCACTTTTCGCACTTGTGTTAGTGTTGAAAAACCACTTTTCGCACTTGTGTTGGTGCAGGAAACCACTTTTCGCACGTGTGTTGGTGCGGAAAAAACACTTTTTTCACTTGTGATAGTGTTGAAAAACCACTTTTCGCACTTGTGTTAGTGTTGAAAAACCACTTTTCGCACTTGTGTTGGTGCAGGAAACCACTTTTGCACTTGTATTAGTGTGGAAAAAACACTTTTTGCACTTGTGATAGTGTTGAAAAACCACTTTTTGCACTTGTGTTTGTGTTGAAAAACCACTTTTGCACTTGTATTAGTGTGGAAAAACTACTTTTCGCACTTGTGTTAGTGTTGAAAAACCACTTTTCGCACTTGTGTTAGTGTTGAAAAACCACTTTTCGCACTTGTGTTAGTGTTGAAAAACCACTTTTCGCACTTGTGTTGGTGCAGGACACCACTTTTGCACTTGTATTAGTGTGGAAAAACCACTTTTCACACTTGTCCTAGTGTTGAAAAACCACTTTTCGCACTTGTGTTAGTGTTGAAAAACCACTTTTCGCACTTGTGTTGGTGCAGGAAACCACTTTTGCACTTGTATTAGTGTGGAAAAACCACTTTTCGCACTTGTGTTATTGTTGAAAAACCACTTTTCGCACTTGTGTTAGTGTTGAAAAACCACTTTTCGCACTTGTGTTGGTGCAGGAAACCACTTTTGCACTTGTATTAGTGTGGACAAAACACTTTTTGCACTTGTGATAGTGTTGAAAAACCACTTTTCACACTTGTGTTAGTGTTGAAAAACCACTTTTCGCACTTGTGTTGGTGCAGGAAACCACTTTTGCACTTGTATTAGTGTGGAAAAACCACTTTTCGCACTTGTGTTAGTGTTGAAAAACCACTTTTCGCACTTGTGTTAGTGTTGAAAAACCACTTTTCGCACTTGTGTTAGTGTTGAAAAACCACTTTTCGCACTTGTGTTGGTGCAGGAAACCACTTTTGCACTTGTATTAGTGTGGAAAAAACACTTTTCGCACTTGTGTTAGTGTTGAAAAACCACTTTTCGCACTTGTGTTAGTGTTGAAAAACCACTTTTCGCACTTGTGTTGGTGCAGGAAACCACTTTTGCACTTGTATTAGTGTGGAAAAACCACTTTTCGCACTTGTGTTAGTGTTGAAAAACCACTTTTCGCACTTGTGTTGGTGCAGGAAACCACTTTTGCACTTGTATTAGTGTGGACAAAACACTTTTTGCACTTGTGATAGTGTTGAAAAACCACTTTTCGCACTTGTGTTAGTGTTGAAAAACCACTTTTCGCACCTGTGTTGGTGCAGGAAACCACTTTTGCACTTGTATTAGTGTGGCAAAACCACTTTTCGCACTTGTGTTAGTGTTGAAAAACCACTTTTCGCACTTGTGTTAGTGTTGAAAAACCACTTTTTGCACTTGTGTTAGTGTTGAAAAACCACTTTTCGCACTTGTGTTGGTGCAGGAAACCACTTTTGCACTTGTATTAGTGTGGAAAAAACACTTTTCGCACTTGTGTTAGTGTTGAAAAACCACTTTTCGCACTTGTGTTAGTGTTGAAAAACCACTTTTCGCACTTGTGTTGGTGCAGGAAACCACTTTTGCACTTGTATTAGTGTGGAAAAAACACTTTTTGCACTTGTGATAGTGTTGAAAAACCACTTTTCGCACTTGTGTTTGTGTTGAAAAACCACTTTTCGCACTTGTGTTGGTGCAGGAAACCACTTTTGCACTTGTATTGGTGTGGAAAAACCACTTTTCGCACTTGTGTTAGTGTTGAAAAACCACTTTTCGCACTTGTGTTAGTGTTGAAAAACCACTTTTCGCACGTGTTGGTGCAGGAAACCACTTTTGCCCTTGTATTAGTGTGGAAAAACACTTTTCGCACTTGTGTTAGTGTTGAAAAACCACTTTTCGCACTTGTGTTAGTGTTGAAAAACCACTTTTCGCACTTGTGTTGGTGCAGGAAACCACTTTTGCACTTGTATTAGTGTGGAAAAAACACTTTTTGCACTTGTGATAGTGTTGAAAAACCACTTTTCGCACTTGTGTTAGTGTTGAAAAACCACTTTTGGCACTTGTGTTGGTGCAGGAAACCACTTTTGCACTTGTATTAGTGTGGAAAAACCACTTTTCGCACTTGTGTTAGTGTTGAAAAACCACTTTTCGCACTTGTGTTGGTGCAGGAAACCACTTTTGCACTTGTATTAGTGTGGAAAAAACACTTTTCGCACTTGTGTTAGTGTTGAAAAACCGCTTTTCGCACTTGTGTTAGTGTTGAAAAACCGCTTTTTGCACTTGTGTTAGTGTTGAAAAACCGCTTTTTGCACTTGTGTTAGTGTTGAAAAACCACTTTTCGCACTTGTGTTGGTGCAGGAAACCACTTTTGCACTTGTATTAGTGTGGAATAAACACTTTTTGCACTTGTGATAGTGTTGAAAAACCACTTTTCGCACTTGTGTTAGTGTTGAAAAAGCACTTTTGGCACTTGTGTTGGTGCAGGAAACCACTTTTGCACTTGTATTAGTGTGGAAAAACCACTTTTCGCACTTGTGTTAGTGTTGAAAAACCACTTTTCGCACTTGTGTTGGTGCAGGAAACCACTTTTGCACTTGTATTAGTGTGGAAAAAACACTTTTCGCACTTGTGTTAGTGTTGAAAAACCGCTTTTCGCACTTGTGTTAGTGTTGAAAAACCGCTTTTTGCACTTGTGTTAGTGTTGAAAAACCACTTTTCGCACTTGTGTTGGTGCAGGAAACCACTTTTGCACTTGTATTAGTGTGGAAAAAACACTTTTTGCACTTGTGATAGTGTTGAAAAACTACTTTTCGCACTTGTGTTAGTGTTGAAAAACCACTTTTCGCACTTGTGTTGGTGCAGGAAACCACTTTTGCACTTGTATTAGTGTGGTAAAACAACTTTTCGCACTGGTGTTAGTGTTGAAAAACCACTTTTCGCACTTGTGTTAGTGTTGAAAAACCACTTTTCGCACTTGTGTTAGTGTTGAAAAACCACTTTTCGCACTTGTGTTGGTGCACAGGAAACCACTTTTGCACTTGTATTAGTGTGGAAAAAAAACACTTTTTGCACTTGTGATAGTGTTGAAAAACCACTTTTCGCACTTGTGTTGGTGCAGGAAACCACTTTTGCACTTGTATTAGTGTGGAAAACCACTTTTCGCACTTGTGTTAGTGTTGAAAAACCACTTTTCGCACTTGTGTTAGTGTTGAAAAACCACTTTTCGCACTTGTGTTAGTGTTGAAAAACCACTTTTCGCACTTGTGTTGGTGCAGGAAACCACTTTTGCACTTGTATTAGTGTGGAAAAAACACTTTCGCACTTGTGTTAGTGTTGAAAAACAACTTTTCGCACTTGTGTTAGTGTTGAAAAACCACTTTTCGCACTTGTGTTGGTGCAGGAAACCACTTTTGCACTTGTATTAATGTGGAAAAAACACTTTTTGCACTTGTGATAGTGTTGAAAAACCACTTTTCGCACTTGTGTTAGTGTTGAAAAAACACTTTTTGCACTGGTGTTGGTGCAGGAAACCACTTTTGCACTTGTATTAGTGTGGAAAAACCACTTTTCGCACTTGTGTTAGTGTTGAAAAACCACTTTTCGCACTTGTGTTAGTGTTGAAAAACCACTTTTCGCACTTGTGTTAGTGTTGAAAAACCACTTTTCGCACTTGTGTTGGTGCAGGAAACCACTTTTGCACTTGTATTAGTGTGGAAAAACCACTTTTCACACTTGTGTTAGTGTTGAAAAACCACTTTTCGCACTTGTGTTAGTGTTGAAAAACCACTTTTCGCACTTGTGTTGGTGTGGACAAAACACTTTTTGCACTTGTGATAGTGTTGAAAAACCACTTTTCGCACTTGTGTTAGTGTTGAAAAACCACTTTTCGCACTTGTGTTGGTGCAGGAAACCACCTTTGCACTTGTATTAGTGTGGAAAAACCACTTTTCGCACTTGTGTTAGTGTTGAAAAACCACTTTTCACACTTGTGTTAGTGTTGAAAAACCACTTTTCACACTTGTGTTAGTGTTGAAAAACCACTTTTCGCACTTGTGTTAGTGTTGAAAAACCACTTTTCGCACTTGTGTTGGTGCAGGAAACCACTTTTGCACTTGTATTAGTGTGGAAAAAACACTTTTCGCACTTGTGTTAGTGTTGAAAAACCACTTTTCGCACTTGTGTTAGTGTTGAAAAACCACTTTTCGCACTTGTGTTGGTGCAGGAAACCACTTTTGCACTTGTATTAGTGTGGAAAAACCACTTTTCACACTTGTGTTAGTGTTGAAAAACCACTTTTCACACTTGTGTTAGTGTTGAAAAACTACTTTTCGCACTTGTGTTAGTGTTGAAAAACCACTTTTCGCATGTGTGTTGGTGCAGGAAACCACTTTTCGCACTTGTGTTAGTGTTGGAAAACCACTTTTCGCACTTGTGTTAGTGTTGAAAAACCACTTTTCGCACTTGTGTTAGTGTTGAAAAACCTCTTTTCGCACTTGTGTTGGTGCACAGGAAACCACCTTTGCACTTGTATTAGTGTGGAAAAAACACTTTTTGCACTTGTGATAGTGTTGAAAAACCACTTTTCGCACTTGTGTTGGTGCAGGAAACCACTTTTGCACTTGTATTAGTGTGGAAAAACCACTTTTCGCACTTGTGTTAGTGTTGAAAAACCACTTTTCGCACTTGTGTTAGTGTTGAAAAACCACTTTTCGCACTTGTGTTAGTGTTGAAAAACCACTTTTCGCACTTGTGTTGGTGCAGGAAACCACTTTTGCACTTGTATTAGTGTGGAAAAAACACTTTCGCACTTGTGTTAGTGTTGAAAAACCACTTTTCGCACATGTGTTAGTGTTGAAAAACCAGTTTTCGCACTTGTGTTGGTGCAGGAAACCACTTTTGCACTTGTATTAGTGTGGAAAAAACACTTTTTGCACTTGTGATAGTGTTGAAAAACCACTTTTCGCACTTGTGTTTGTGTTGAAAAACCACTTTTCGCACTTGTATTAGTGTGGAAAAACTACTTTTCGCACTTGTGTTAGTGTTGAAAAACCACTTTTCGCACTTGTGTTAGTGTTGAAAAACCACTTTTCGCACTTGTGTTAGTGTTGAAAAACCACTTTTCGCACTTGTGTTGGTGCAGGAAACCACTTTTGCACTTGTATTAGTGTGGAAAAACCACTTTTCACACTTGTGTTAGTGTTGAAAAACCACTTTTCGCACTTGTGTTAGTGTTGAAAAACCACTTTTCGCACTTGTGTTGGTGCAGGAAACCACTTTTGCACTTGTATTAGTGTGGAAAAACCACTTTTCGCACTTGTGTTATTGTTGAAAAACCACTTTTCGCACTTATGTTAGTGTTGAAAAACCACTTTTCGCACTTGTGTTGGTGCAGGAAACCACTTTTGCACTTGTATTAGTGTGGACAAAACACTTTTTGCACTTGTGATAGTGTTGAAAAACCACTTTTCACACTTGTGTTAGTGTTAAAAAACCACTTTTCGCACTTGTGTTGGTGCATGAAACCACTTTTGCACTTGTATTAGTGTGGAAAAACCACTTTTCGCACTTGTGTTAGTGTTGAAAAACCACTTTTCGCACTTGTTTAGTGTTGAAAAACCACTTTTCGCACTTGTGTTAGTGTTGAAAAACCACTTTTCGCATTTGTGTTGGTGCAGGAAACCACTTTTGCACTTGTATTAGTGTGGAAAAAACACTTTTCGCACTTGTGTTACTGTTGAAAAACCACTTTTCGCACTTGTGTTAGTGTTGAAAAACCACTTTTCGCACTTGTGTTGGTGCAGGAAACCACTTTTGCACTTGTATTAGTGTGGAAAAACCACTTTTCGCACTTGTGTTATTGTTGAAAAACCACTTTTCGCACTTGTGTTAGTGTTGAAAAACCACTTTTCGCACTTGTGTTGGTGCAGCAAACCACTTTTGCACTTGTATTAGTGTGGACAAAACACTTTTTGCACTTGTGATAGTGTTGAAAAACCACTTTTCGCACTTGTGTTAGTGTTGAAAAACCACTTTTCGCACCTGTGTTGGTGCAGGAAACCACTTTTGCACTTGTATTAGTGTGGCAAAACCACTTTTCGCACTTGTGTTAGTGTTGAAAAACCACTTTTCGCACTTGTGTTAGTGTTGAAAAACCACTTTTCGCACTTGTGTTAGTGTTGAAAAACCACTTTTCGCACTTGTGTTGGTGCAGGAAACCACTTTTGCACTTGTATTAGTGTGGAAAAAACACTTTTCGCACTTGTGTTAGTGTTGAAAAACCACTTTTCGCACTTGTGTTAGTGTTGAAAAACCACTTTTCGCACTTGTGTTGGTGCAGGAAACCACTTTTGCACTTGTATTAGTGTGGAAAAAACACTTTTTGCACTTGTGATAGTGTTGAAAAACCACTTTTCGCACTTGTGTTTGTGTTGAAAAACCACTTTTCGCACTTGTGTTGGTGCAGGAAACCACTTTTGCACTTGTTTTGGTGTGGAAAAACCACTTTTCGCACTTGTGTTAGTGTTGAAAAACCACTTTTCGCACTTGTGTTAGTGTTGAAAAACCACTTTTCGCACTTGTGTTGGTGCAGGAAACCACTTTTGCACTTGTATTAGTGTGGAAAAACCACTTTTCGCACTTGTGTTAGTGTTGAAAAACCACTTTTCGCACTTGTGTTAGTGTTGAAAAACCACTTTTCGCACTTGTGTTGGTGCAGGAAACCACTTTTGCACTTGTATTAGTGTGGAAAAAACACTTTTTGCACTTGTGATAGTGTTGAAAAACCACTTTTCGCACTTGTGTTAGTGTTGAAAAACCACTTTTGGCACTTGTGTTGGTGCAGGAAACCACTTTTGCACTTGTATTAGTGTGGAAAAACCACTTTTCGCACTTGTGTTAGTGTTGAAAAACCACTTTTCGCACTTGTGTTGGTGCAGGAAACCACTTTTGCACTTGTATTAGTGTGGAAAAAACACTTTTCGCACTTGTGTTAGTGTTGAAAAACCGCTTTTCGCACTTGTGTTAGTGTTGAAAAACCGCTTTTTGCACTTGTGTTAGTGTTGAAAAACCGCTTTTTGCACTTGTGTTAGTGTTGAAAAACCACTTTTCGCACTTGTGTTGGTGCAGGAAACCACTTTTGCACTTGTATTAGTGTGGAATAAACACTTTTTGCACTTGTGATAGTGTTGAAAAACCACTTTTCGCACTTGTGTTAGTGTTGAAAAAGCACTTTTGGCACTTGTGTTGGTGCAGGAAACCACTTTTGCACTTGTATTAGTGTGGAAAAACCACTTTTCGCACTTGTGTTAGTGTTGAAAAACCACTTTTCGCACTTGTGTTGGTGCAGGAAACCACTTTTGCACTTGTATTAGTGTGGAAAAAACACTTTTCGCACTTGTGTTAGTGTTGAAAAACCGCTTTTCGCACTTGTGTTAGTGTTGAAAAACCGCTTTTTGCACTTGTGTTAGTGTTGAAAAACCACTTTTCGCACTTGTGTTGGTGCAGGAAACCACTTTTGCACTTGTATTAGTGTGGAAAAAACACTTTTTGCACTTGTGATAGTGTTGAAAAACTACTTTTCGCACTTGTGTTAGTGTTGAAAAACCACTTTTCGCACTTGTGTTGGTGCAGGAAACCACTTTTGCACTTGTATTAGTGTGGTAAAACAACTTTTCGCACTGGTGTTAGTGTTGAAAAACCACTTTTCGCACTTGTGTTAGTGTTGAAAAACCACTTTTCGCACTTGTGTTAGTGTTGAAAAACCACTTTTCGCACTTGTGTTGGTGCACAGGAAACCACTTTTGCACTTGTATTAGTGTGGAAAAAAAACACTTTTTGCACTTGTGATAGTGTTGAAAAACCACTTTTCGCACTTGTGTTGGTGCAGGAAACCACTTTTGCACTTGTATTAGTGTGGAAAACCACTTTTCGCACTTGTGTTAGTGTTGAAAAACCACTTTTCGCACTTGTGTTAGTGTTGAAAAACCACTTTTCGCACTTGTGTTAGTGTTGAAAAACCACTTTTCGCACTTGTGTTGGTGCAGGAAACCACTTTTGCACTTGTATTAGTGTGGAAAAAACACTTTCGCACTTGTGTTAGTGTTTAAAAACAACTTTTCGCACTTGTGTTAGTGTTGAAAAACCACTTTTCGCACTTGTGTTGGTGCAGGAAACCACTTTTGCACTTGTATTAATGTGGAAAAAACACTTTTTGCACTTGTGATAGTGTTGAAAAACCACTTTTCGCACTTGTGTTAGTGTTGAAAAAACACTTTTTGCACTTGTGTTGGTGCAGGAAACCACTTTTGCACTTGTATTAGTGTGGAAAAACCACTTTTCGCACTTGTGTTAGTGTTGAAAAACCACTTTTCGCACTTGTGTTAGTGTTGAAAAACCACTTTTCGCACTTGTGTTAGTGTTGAAAAACCACTTTTCGCACTTGTGTTAGTGTTGAAAAACCACTTTTCGCACTTGTGTTGGTGCAGGAAACCACTTTTGCACTTGTATTAGTGTGGAAAAAACACTTTCGCACTTGTGTTAGTGTTTAAAAACAACTTTTCGCACTTGTGTTAGTGTTGAAAAACCACTTTTCGCACTTGTGTTGGTGCAGGAAACCACTTTTGCACTTGTATTAATGTGGAAAAAACACTTTTTGCACTTGTGATAGTGTTGAAAAACCACTTTTCGCACTTGTGTTAGTGTTGAAAAAACACTTTTTGCACTTGTGTTGGTGCAGGAAACCACTTTTGCACTTGTATTAGTGTGGAAAAACCACTTTTCGCACTTGTGTTAGTGTTGAAAAACCACTTTTCGCACTTGTGTTAGTGTTGAAAAACCACTTTTCGCACTTGTGTTAGTGTTGAAAAACCACTTTTCGCAATTGTGTTGGTGCAGGAAACCACTTTTGCACTTGTATTAGTGTGGAAAAAACACTTTTCGCACTTGTGTTAGTGTTGAAAAACCACTTTTCGCACTTGTGTTAGTGTTGAAAAACCACTTTTCGCACTTGTGTTGGTGCAGGAAACCACTTTTGCACTTGTATTAGTGTGGAAAAACCACTTTTCGCACTTGTGTTATTGTTGAAAAACCACTTTTCGCACTTGTGTTAGTGTTGAAAAACCACTTTTCGCACTTGTGTTGGTGCAGCAAACCACTTTTGCACTTGTATTAGTGTGGACAAAACACTTTTTGCACTTGTGATAGTGTTGAAAAACCACTTTTCGCACTTGTGTTAGTGTTGAAAAACCACTTTTCGCACCTGTGTTGGTGCAGGAAACCACTTTTGCACTTGTATTAGTGTGGCAAAACCACTTTTCGCACTTGTGTTAGTGTTGAAAAACCACTTTTCGCACTTGTGTTAGTGTTGAAAAACCACTTTTCGCACTTGTGTTAGTGTTGAAAAACCACTTTTCGCACTTGTGTTGGTGCAGGAAACCACTTTTGCACTTGTATTAGTGTGGAAAAAACACTTTTCGCACTTGTGTTAGTGTTGAAAAACCACTTTTCGCACTTGTGTTAGTGTTGAAAAACCACTTTTCGCACTTGTGTTGGTGCAGGAAACCACTTTTGCACTTGTATTAGTGTGGAAAAAACACTTTTTGCACTTGTGATAGTGTTGAAAAACCACTTTTCGCACTTGTGTTTGTGTTGAAAAACCACTTTTCGCACTTGTGTTGGTGCAGGAAACCACTTTTGCACTTGTTTTGGTGTGGAAAAACCACTTTTCGCACTTGTGTTAGTGTTGAAAAACCACTTTTCGCACTTGTGTTAGTGTTGAAAAACCACTTTTCGCACTTGTGTTGGTGCAGGAAACCACTTTTGCACTTGTATTAGTGTGGAAAAACCACTTTTCGCACTTGTGTTAGTGTTGAAAAACCACTTTTCGCACTTGTGTTAGTGTTGAAAAACCACTTTTCGCACTTGTGTTGGTGCAGGAAACCACTTTTGCACTTGTATTAGTGTGGAAAAAACACTTTTTGCACTTGTGATAGTGTTGAAAAACCACTTTTCGCACTTGTGTTAGTGTTGAAAAACCACTTTTGGCACTTGTGTTGGTGCAGGAAACCACTTTTGCACTTGTATTAGTGTGGAAAAACCACTTTTCGCACTTGTGTTAGTGTTGAAAAACCACTTTTCGCACTTGTGTTGGTGCAGGAAACCACTTTTGCACTTGTATTAGTGTGGAAAAAACACTTTTCGCACTTGTGTTAGTGTTGAAAAACCGCTTTTCGCACTTGTGTTAGTGTTGAAAAACCGCTTTTTGCACTTGTGTTAGTGTTGAAAAACCGCTTTTTGCACTTGTGTTAGTGTTGAAAAACCACTTTTCGCACTTGTGTTGGTGCAGGAAACCACTTTTGCACTTGTATTAGTGTGGAATAAACACTTTTTGCACTTGTGATAGTGTTGAAAAACCACTTTTCGCACTTGTGTTAGTGTTGAAAAAGCACTTTTGGCACTTGTGTTGGTGCAGGAAACCACTTTTGCACTTGTATTAGTGTGGAAAAACCACTTTTCGCACTTGTGTTAGTGTTGAAAAACCACTTTTCGCACTTGTGTTGGTGCAGGAAACCACTTTTGCACTTGTATTAGTGTGGAAAAAACACTTTTCGCACTTGTGTTAGTGTTGAAAAACCGCTTTTCGCACTTGTGTTAGTGTTGAAAAACCGCTTTTTGCACTTGTGTTAGTGTTGAAAAACCACTTTTCGCACTTGTGTTGGTGCAGGAAACCACTTTTGCACTTGTATTAGTGTGGAAAAAACACTTTTTGCACTTGTGATAGTGTTGAAAAACTACTTTTCGCACTTGTGTTAGTGTTGAAAAACCACTTTTCGCACTTGTGTTGGTGCAGGAAACCACTTTTGCACTTGTATTAGTGTGGTAAAACAACTTTTCGCACTGGTGTTAGTGTTGAAAAACCACTTTTCGCACTTGTGTTAGTGTTGAAAAACCACTTTTCGCACTTGTGTTAGTGTTGAAAAACCACTTTTCGCACTTGTGTTGGTGCACAGGAAACCACTTTTGCACTTGTATTAGTGTGGAAAAAAAACACTTTTTGCACTTGTGATAGTGTTGAAAAACCACTTTTCGCACTTGTGTTGGTGCAGGAAACCACTTTTGCACTTATATTAGTGTGGAAAACCACTTTTCGCACTTGTGTTAGTGTTGAAAAACCACTTTTCGCACTTGTGTTAGTGTTGAAAAACCACTTTTCGCACTTGTGTTAGTGTTGAAAAACCACTTTTCGCACTTGTGTTGGTGCAGGAAACCACTTTTGCACTTGTATTAGTGTGGAAAAAACACTTTCGCACTTGTGTTAGTGTTTAAAAACAACTTTTCGCACTTGTGTTAGTGTTGAAAAACCACTTTTCGCACTTGTGTTGGTGCAGGAAACCACTTTTGCACTTGTATTAATGTGGAAAAAACACTTTTTGCACTTGTGATAGTGTTGAAAAACCACTTTTCGCACTTGTGTTAGTGTTGAAAAAACACTTTTTGCACTTGTGTTGGTGCAGGAAACCACTTTTGCACTTGTATTAGTGTGGAAAAACCACTTTTCGCACTTGTGTTAGTGTTGAAAAACCACTTTTCGCACTTGTGTTAGTGTTGAAAAACCACTTTTCGCACTTGTGTTAGTGTTGAAAAACCACTTTTCGCACTTGTGTTGGTGCAGGAAACCACTTTTGCACTTGTATTAGTGTGGAAAAACCACTTTTCACACTTGTGTTAGTGTTGAAAAACCACTTTTCGCACTTGTGTTAGTGTTGAAAAACCACTTTTCGCACTTGTGTTGGTGTGGACAAAACACTTTTTGCACTTGTGATAGTGTTGAAAAACCACTTTTCGCACTTGTGTTAGTGTTGAAAAACCACTTTTCGCACTTGTGTTGGTGCAGGAAACCACCTTTGCACTTGTATTAGTGTGGAAAAACCACTTTTCGCACTTGTGTTAGTGTTGAAAAACCACTTTTCACACTTGTGTTAGTGTTGAAAAACCACTTTTCACACTTGTGTTAGTGTTGAAAAACCACTTTTCGCACTTGTGTTAGTGTTGAAAAACCACTTTTCGCACTTGTGTTGGTGCAGGAAACCACTTTTGCACTTGTATTAGTGTGGAAAAAACACTTTTCGCACTTGTGTTAGTGTTGAAAAACCACTTTTCGCACTTGTGTTAGTGTTGAAAAACCACTTTTCGCACTTGTGTTAGTGCAGGAAACCACTTTTGCACTTGTATTAGTGTGGAAAAACCACTTTTCACACTTGTGTTAATGTTGAAAAACCACTTTTCGCACTTGTGTTAGTGTTGAAAAACCACTTTTCGCACTTGTGGTAGTGTTGAAAAACCACTTTTCGCACTTGTGTTGGTGCAGGAAACCACTTTTGCACTTGTATTAGTGTGGAAAAAACACTTTTCGCACTTGTATTAGTGTGGAAAAACCACTTTTCACACTTGTGTTAGTGTTGAAAAACCACTTTTCGCACTTGTGTTAGTGTTGAAAAACCACTTTTCGCATGTGTGTTGGTGCAGGAAACCACTTTTCGCACTTGTGTTAGTGTTGAAAAACCACTTTTCGCACTTGTGTTAGTGTTGAAAAACCACTTTTCGCACTTGTGTTAGTGTTGAAAAACCACTTTTCGCACTTGTGTTGGTGCAGGAAACCACTTTTGCACTTGCATTAGTGTGGAAAAAACACTTTTTGCACTTGTGATAGTGTTGAAAAACCACTTTTCGCACTTGTGTTAGTGTTGAAAAACCACATTTCGCACTTGTGTTGGTGCAGGAAACCACTTTTGCACTTGTATTAGTGTGGAAAAAACACTTTTCGCACTTGTGTTAGTGTTGAAAAACCGCTTTTCGCACTTGTGTTAGTGTTGAAAAACCGCTTTTTGCACTTGTGTTAGTGTTGAAAAACCACTTTTCGCACTTGTGTTGGTGCAGGAAACCACTTTTGCACTTGTATTAGTGTGGAAAAAACACTTTTTGCACTTGTGATAGTGTTGAAAAACTACTTTTCGCACTTGTGTTAGTGTTGAAAAACCACTTTTCGCACTTGTGTTGGTGCAGGAAACCACTTTTGCACTTGTATTAGTGTGGTAAAACAACTTTTCGCACTGGTGTTAGTGTTGAAAAACCACTTTTCGCACTTGTGTTAGTGTTGAAAAACCACTTTTCGCACTTGTGTTAGTGTTGAAAAACCACTTTTCGCACTTGTGTTGGTGCACAGGAAACCACTTTTGCACTTGTATTAGTGTGGAAAAAAAACACTTTTTGCACTTGTGATAGTGTTAAACCACTTTTCGCACTTGCGTTGGTGCAGGAAACCACTTTTGCACTTGTATTAGTGTGGAAAAACCACTTTTCGCACTTGTGTTAGTGTTGAAAAACCACTTTTCACACTTGTGTTAGTGTTGAAAAACCACTTTTCGCACTTGTGTTAGTGTTGAAAAACCACTTTTCACACTTGTGTTAGTGTTGAAAAACCACTTTTTGCACTTGTGTTAGTGTTGAAAAACCACTTTTTGCATGTGTGTTGGTGCAGGAAACCACTTTTCGCACTTGTGTTAGTGTTGAAAAACCACTTTTCGCACTTGTGTTGGTGCAGGAAACCACTTTTGCACTTGTATTAATGTGGAAAAAACACTTTTTGCACTTGTGATAGTGTTGAAAAACCAGTTTTCGCACTTGTGTTAGTGTTGAAAAAACACTTTTTGCACTTGTGTTGGTGCAGGAAACCACTTTTGCACTTGTATTAGTGTGGAAAAACCACTTTTCGCACTTGTGTTAGTGTTGAAAAACCACTTTTCGCACTTGTGTTAGTGTTGAAAAACCACTTTTCGCACTTGTGTTAGTGTTGAAAAACCACTTTTCGCACTTGTGTTGGTGCAGGAAACCACTTTTGCACTTGTATTAGTGTGGAAAAACCACTTTTCACACTTGTGTTAGTGTTGAAAAACCACTTTTCGCACTTGTGTTAGTGTTGAAAAACCACTTTTCGCACTTGTGTTGGTGTGGACAAAACACTTTTTGCACTTGTGATAGTGTTGAAAAACCACTTTTCGCACTTGTGTTAGTGTTGAAAAACCACTTTTCGCACTTGTGTTGGTGCAGGAAACCACCTTTGCACTTGTATTAGTGTGGAAAAACCACTTTTCGCACTTGTGTTAGTGTTGAAAAACCACTTTTCACACTTGTGTTAGTGTTTAAAAACCACTTTTCACACTTGTGTTAGTGTTGAAAAACCACTTTTCGCACTTGTGTTAGTGTTGAAAAACCACTTTTCGCACTTGTGTTGGTGCAGGAAACCACTTTTGCACTTGTATTAGTGTGGAAAAAACACTTTTCGCACTTGTGTTAGTGTTGAAAAACCACTTTTCGCACTTGTGTTAGTGTTGAAAAACCACTTTTCGCACTTGTGTTAGTGCAGGAAACCACTTTTGCACTTGTATTAGTGTGGAAAAACCACTTTTCACACTTGTGTTAATGTTGAAAAACCACTTTTCGCACTTGTGTTAGTGTTGAAAAACCACTTTTCGCACTTGTGGTAGTGTTGAAAAACCACTTTTCGCACTTGTGTTGGTGCAGGAAACCACTTTTGCACTTGTATTAGTGTGGAAAAAACACTTTTCGCACTTGTATTAGTGTGGAAAAACCACTTTTCACACTTGTGTTAGTGTTGAAAAACCACTTTTCGCACTTGTGTTAGTGTTGAAAAACCACTTTTCGCATGTGTGTTGGTGCAGGAAACCACTTTTCGCACTTGTGTTAGTGTTGAAAAACCACTTTTCGCACTTGTGTTAGTGTTGAAAAACCACTTTTCGCACTTGTGTTAGTGTTGAAAAACCACTTTTCGCACTTGTGTTGGTGCAGGAAACCACTTTTGCACTTGCATTAGTGTGGAAAAAACACTTTTTGCACTTGTGATAGTGTTGAAAAACCACTTTTCGCACTTGTGTTAGTGTTGAAAAACCACATTTCGCACTTGTGTTGGTGCAGGAAACCACTTTTGCACTTGTATTAGTGTGGAAAAAACACTTTTCGCACTTGTGTTAGTGTTGAAAAACCACTTTTCGCACTTGTGTTAGTGTTGAAAAACCACTTTTCGCACTTGTGTTGGTGCAGGAAACCACTTTTGCAGTTGTATTAGTGTGGAAAAAACACTTTTCGCACTTGTGTTAGTGTTGAAAAACCACTTTTCGCACTTGTGTTAATGTTGAAAAACCACTTTTCGCACTTGTGTTGGTGCAGGCAACCACTTTTGCACTTGTATTAGTGTGGAAAAACCACTTTTCGCACTTGTGTTAGTGTTGAAAAACCACTTTTCACACTTGTGTTAGTGTTGAAAAACCACTTTTCGCACTTATGTTGGTGCAGGAAACCACTTTTGCACTTGTATTAGTGTGGAAAAAACACTTTTCGCACTTGTGTTAGTGTTGAAAAACCACTTTTCGCACTTGTGTTAGTGTTGAAAAACCACTTTTCGCACTTGTGTTGGTGCAGGAAACCACTTCTGCACTTGTATTAGTGTGGAAAAAACACTTTTTGCACTTGTGATAGTGTTGAAAAACCACTTTTCGCACTTGTGTTAGTGTTGAAAAAACACTTTTCGCACTTGTGTTGGTGCAGGAAACCACTTTTGCACTTGTATTAGTGTGGAAAAACCACTTTTCACACTTGTGTTAGTGTTGCAAAACCACTTTTCGCACTTGTGTTAGTGTTGAAAAACCACTTTTCGCACTTGTGTTGGTGCAGGAAACCACTTTTGCACTTGTTTTAGTGTGGAAAAACCACTTTTTCGCACTTGTGTTATTGTTGAAAAACCACTTTTCGCACTTGTGTTCGTGTTGAAAAACCACTTTTCGCACTTGTGTTGGTGCAGGAAACCACTTTTGCACTTGTATTAGTGTGGACAAAACACTTTTTGCACTTGTGATAGTGTTGAAAAACCACTTTTCGCACTTGTGTTAGTGTTGAAAAACCACTTTTCGCACTTGTGTTGGTGCAGGAAACCACTTTTGCACTTGTATTATTGTGGAAAAACCACTTTTCGCACTTGTGTTAGTGTTGAAAAACAACTTTTCGCACTTGTGTTAGTGTTGAAAAACCACTTTTCGCACTTGTGTTAGTGTTGAAAAACCACTTTTCGCACTTGTGTTGGTGCAGGAAACCACTTTTGCACTTGTATTAGTGTGGAAAAAACACTTTTCGCACTTGTGTTAGTGTTGAAAAACCACTTTTCGCACTTGTGTTAGTGTTGAAAAACCACTTTTCGCACTTGCGTTGGTGCAGGAAACCACTTTTGCACTTGTATTAGTGTGGAAAAACCACTTTTCGCACTTGTGTTAGTGTTGAAAAACCACTTTTCACACTTGTGTTAGTGTTGAAAAACCACTTTTCGCACTTGTGTTAGTGTTGAAAAACCACTTTTCACACTTGTGTTAGTGTTGAAAAACCACTTTTTGCACTTGTGTTAGTGTTGAAAAACCACTTTTTGCATGTGTGTTGGTGCAGGAAACCACTTTTCGCACTTGTGTTAGTGTTGAAAAACCACTTTTCGCACTTGTGTTAGTGTTGAAAAACCACTTTTCGCACTTGTGTTAGTGTTGAAAAACCACTTTTCGCACTTGTGTTAGTGTTGAAAAACCACTTTTCGCACTTGTGATAGTGTTGAAAAACCACTTTTCGCACTTGTGTTGGTGCAGGAAACCACTTTTGCACTTGTATTAGTGTGGAAAAAACACTTTTTGCACTTGTGATAGTGTTGAAAAACCACTTTTCGCACTTGTGTTAGTGTTGAAAAACCACATTTCGCACTTGTATTGGTGCAGGAAACCACTTTTGCACTTGTATTAGTGTGGAAAAAAGACTTTTGGCACTTGTGTTAGTGTTGAAAAACCACTTTTCGCACTTGTGTTATTGTTGAAAAACCGCTTTTCGCACTTGTGTTGGTGCAGGAAACCACTTTTGCACTTGTATTAGTGTGGAAAAAACACTTTTCGCACTTGTGTTAGTGTTGAAAAACCACTTTTCGCACTTGTGTTAGTGTTGAAAAACCACTTTTCGCACTTGTGTTGGTGCAGGAAACCACTTTTGCACTTGTATTAGTGTGGAAAAACCACTTTTCGCACTTGTGTTAGTGTTGAAAAACCACTTTTCACACTTGTGTTATTGTTGAAAAACCACTTTTCGCACTTGTGTTAGTGTTGAAAAACCACTTTTCGCACGTGTGTTGGTGCAGGAAACCACTTTTCGCACTTGTGTTAGTGTTGAAAAACCACTTTTCGCACTTGTGTTAGTGTTGAAAAACCACTTTTCGCACTTGTGTTAGTGTTGAAAAACCACTTTTCGCACTTGTGTTGGTGCAGGAAACCACTTTTGCACTTGTATTAGTGTGGAAAAAACACTTTTTGCACTTATGATAGTGTTGAAAAACCACATTTCGCACTTGTGTTAGTGTTGAAAAACCACTTTTCGCACTTGTGTTGGTGCAGGAAACCACTTTTGCACTTGTATTAGTGTGGAAAAAACACTTTTCGCACTTGTGTTAGTGTTGAAAAACCACTTTTCGCACTTGTGTTAGTGTTGAAAAACCACTTTGCGCACTTGTGTTGGTGCAGGAAACCAATTCTGCACTTGTATTAGTGTGGAAAAAACACTTTTTGCACTTGTGATAGTGTTGAAAAACCACTTTTCGCACTTGTGTTAGTGTTGAAAAAACACTTTTCGCACTTGTGTTGGTGCAGGAAACCACTTTTGCACTTGTATTAGTGTGGAAAAACCACTTTTCACACTTGTGTTAGTGTTGAAAAACCACTTTTCGCACTTGTGTTAGTGTTGAAAAACCACTTTTCGCACTTGTGTTGGTGCAGGAAACCACTTTTGCACTTGTATTAGTGTGGACAAAACACTTTTTGCACTTGTGATAGTGTTGAAAATCCACTTTTCGCACTTGTGTTAGTGTTGAAAAACCACTTTTCGCACTTGTGTTGGTGCAGGAAACCACTTTTGCACTTGTATTAGTGTGGAAAAACCACTTTTCGCACTTGTGTTAGTGTTGAAAAACCACTTTTCGCACTTGTGTTAGTGTTGAAAAACCACTTTTCGCACTTGTGTTAGTGTTGAAAAACCACTTTTCGCACGTGTGTTGGTGCAGGAAACCACTTTTGCACTTGTATTAGTGTGGAAAAAACACTTTTCGCACTTGTATTAGTGTGGAAAAACCACTTTTCACACTTGTGTTAGTGTTGAAAAACCACTTTTTGCACTTGTGTTAGTGTTGAAAAACCACTTTTCGCATGTGTGTTGGTGCAGGAAACCACTTTTCGCACTTGTGTTAGTGTTGAAAAACCACTTTTCGCACTTGTGTTAGTGTTGAAAAACCACTTTTCGCACTTGTGTTAGTGTTGAAAAACCACTTTTCGCACTTGTGTTGTTGCAGGAAACCACTTTTGCACTTGTATTAGTGTGGAAAAAACACTTTTTGCACTTGTGATAGTGTTGAAAAACCACTTTTCGCACTTGTGTTAGTGTTGAAAAACCACATTTCGCACTTGTGTTGGTGCAGGAAACCACTTTTGCACTTGTATTAGTGTGGAAAAAACACTTTTCGCACTTGTGTTAGTGTTGAAAAACCACTTTTCGCACTTGCGTTAGTGTTGAAAAACCACTTTTTGCACTTGTGATAGTGTTGAAAAACCACTTTTCGCATGTGTGTTGGTGCAGGAAACCACTTTTCGCACTTGTGTTAGTGTTGAAAAACCACTTTTCGCACTTATGTTAGTGTTGAAAAACCACTTTTCGCACTTGTGTTAGTGTTGAAACACCACTTTTCGCACTTGTGTTGGTGCAGGAAACCACTTTTGCACTTGTATTAGTGTGGAAAAAACACTTTTTGCACTTGTGATAGTGTTGAAAAACCACTTTTCGCACTTGTGTTAGTGTTGAAAAACCACATTTCGCACTTGTGTTGGTGCAGGAAACCACTTTTGCACTTGTATTAGTGTGGAAAAAACACTTTTCGCACATGTGTTAGTGTTGAAAAACCACTTTTCGCACTTGTGTTAGTGTTGAAAAACCACTTTTCGCACTTGTGTTGGTGCAGGATACCACTTTTGCACTTGTATTAGTGTGGAAAAAACATTTTTCGCACTTGTGTTAGTGTTGAAAAACCACTTTTCGCACTTGTGTTAGTGTTGAAAAACCACTTTTCGCACTTGTGTTGGTGCAGGAAACCACTTTTTGCACTTGTGATAGTGTTGAAAAACCACTTTTCGCACTTGTGTTAGTGTTGAAAAAACATGTTTCGCACTTGTGTTGGTGCAGGAAACCACTTTTGCACTTGTATTAGTGTGGAAAAACCACTTTTCACACTTGTGTTAGTGTTGAAAAACCACTTTTCGCACTTGTGTTAGTGTTGAAAAACCACTTTGCGCACTTGTGTTGGTGCAGGAAACCACTTCTGCACTTGTATTAGTGTGGAAAAAACACTTTTTGCACTTGTGATAGTGTTGAAAAACCACTTTTCGCACTTGTGTTAGTGTTGAAAAAACACTTTTCGCACTTGTGTTGGTGCAGGAAACCACTTTTGCACTTGTATTAGTGTGGAAAAACCACTTTTCACACTTGTGTTAGTGTTGAAAAACCACTTTTCGCACTTGTGTTAATGTTGAAAAACCACTTTTCGCACTTGTGTTGGTGCAGGAAACCACTTTTGCACTTGTATTAGTGTGGACAAAACACTTTTTGCACTTGTGATAGTGTTGAAAAACCACTTTTCGCACTTGTGTTAGTGTTGAAAAACCACTTTTCGCACTTGTGTTGGTGCAGGAAACCACTTTTGCACTTGTATTAGTGTGGAAAAAACACTTTTCGCACTTGTGATAGTGTTGAAAAACCACTTTTCGCACTTGTGATAGTGTTGAAAAACCACTTTTCGCACTTGTGTTGGTGCAGGAAACCACTTTTGCACTTGTATTAGTGTGGAAAAAACACTTTTTGCACTTGTGATAGTGTTGAAAAACCACTTTTCGCACTTGTGTTAGTGTTGAAAAACCACATTTCGCACTTGTATTGGTGCAGGAAACCACTTTTGCACTTGTATTAGTGTGGAAAAAAGACTTTTGGCACTTGTGTTAGTGTTGAAAAACCACTTTTCGCACTTGTGTTATTGTTGAAAAACCGCTTTTCGCACTTGTGTTGGTGCAGGAAACCACTTTTGCACTTGTATTAGTGTGGACAAAACACTTTTTGCACTTGTGATAGTGTTGAAAATCCACTTTTCGCACTTGTGTTAGTGTTGAAAAACCACTTTTCGCACTTGTGTTGGTGCAGGAAACCACTTTTGCACTTGTATTAGTGTGGACAAAACACTTTTTGCACTTGTGATAGTGTTGAAAAACCACTTTTCGCACTTGTGTTAGTGTTGAAAAACCACTTTTCGCACTTGTGTTGGTGCAGGAAACCACTTTTGCACTTGTATTATTGTGGAAAAACCACTTTTCGCACTTGTGTTAGTGTTGAAAAACAACTTTTCGCACTTGTGTTAGTGTTGAAAAACCACTTTTCGCACTTGTGTTAGTGTTGAAAAACCACTTTTCGCACTTGTGTTGGTGCAGGAAACCACTTTTGCACTTGTATTAGTGTGGAAAAAACACTTTTCGCACTTGTGTTAGTGTTGAAAAACCACTTTTCGCACTTGTGTTAGTGTTGAAAAACCACTTTTCGCACTTGCGTTGGTGCAGGAAACCACTTTTGCACTTGTATTAGTGTGGAAAAACCACTTTTCGCACTTGTGTTAGTGTTGAAAAACCACTTTTCACACTTGTGTTAGTGTTGAAAAACCACTTTTCGCACTTGTGTTAGTGTTGAAAAACCACTTTTCACACTTGTGTTAGTGTTGAAAAACCACTTTTTGCACTTGTGTTAGTGTTGAAAAACCACTTTTTGCATGTGTGTTGGTGCAGGAAACCACTTTTCGCACTTGTGTTAGTGTTGAAAAACCACTTTTCGCACTTGTGTTAGTGTTGAAAAACCACTTTTCGCACTTGTGTTAGTGTTGAAAAACCACTTTTCGCACTTGTGTTAGTGTTGAAAAACCACTTTTCGCACTTGTGATAGTGTTGAAAAACCACTTTTCGCACTTGTGTTGGTGCAGGAAACCACTTTTGCACTTGTATTAGTGTGGAAAAAACACTTTTTGCACTTGTGATAGTGTTGAAAAACCACTTTTCGCACTTGTGTTAGTGTTGAAAAACCACATTTCGCACTTGTATTGGTGCAGGAAACCACTTTTGCACTTGTATTAGTGTGGAAAAAAGACTTTTGGCACTTGTGTTAGTGTTGAAAAACCACTTTTCGCACTTGTGTTATTGTTGAAAAACCGCTTTTCGCACTTGTGTTGGTGCAGGAAACCACTTTTGCACTTGTATTAGTGTGGAAAAAACACTTTTCGCACTTGTGTTAGTGTTGAAAAACCACTTTTCGCACTTGTGTTAGTGTTGAAAAACCACTTTTCGCACTTGTGTTGGTGCAGGAAACCACTTTTGCACTTGTATTAGTGTGGAAAAACCACTTTTCGCACTTGTGTTAGTGTTGAAAAACCACTTTTCACACTTGTGTTATTGTTGAAAAACCACTTTTCGCACTTGTGTTAGTGTTGAAAAACCACTTTTCGCACGTGTGTTGGTGCAGGAAACCACTTTTCGCACTTGTGTTAGTGTTGAAAAACCACTTTTCGCACTTGTGTTAGTGTTGAAAAACCACTTTTCGCACTTGTGTTAGTGTTGAAAAACCACTTTTCGCACTTGTGTTGGTGCAGGAAACCACTTTTGCACTTGTATTAGTGTGGAAAAAACACTTTTTGCACTTATGATAGTGTTGAAAAACCACATTTCGCACTTGTGTTAGTGTTGAAAAACCACTTTTCGCACTTGTGTTGGTGCAGGAAACCACTTTTGCACTTGTATTAGTGTGGAAAAAACACTTTTCGCACTTGTGTTAGTGTTGAAAAACCACTTTTCGCACTTGTGTTAGTGTTGAAAAACCACTTTGCGCACTTGTGTTGGTGCAGGAAACCAATTCTGCACTTGTATTAGTGTGGAAAAAACACTTTTTGCACTTGTGATAGTGTTGAAAAACCACTTTTCGCACTTGTGTTAGTGTTGAAAAAACACTTTTCGCACTTGTGTTGGTGCAGGAAACCACTTTTGCACTTGTATTAGTGTGGAAAAACCACTTTTCACACTTGTGTTAGTGTTGAAAAACCACTTTTCGCACTTGTGTTAGTGTTGAAAAACCACTTTTCGCACTTGTGTTGGTGCAGGAAACCACTTTTGCACTTGTATTAGTGTGGACAAAACACTTTTTGCACTTGTGATAGTGTTGAAAATCCACTTTTCGCACTTGTGTTAGTGTTGAAAAACCACTTTTCGCACTTGTGTTGGTGCAGGAAACCACTTTTGCACTTGTATTAGTGTGGAAAAACCACTTTTCGCACTTGTGTTAGTGTTGAAAAACCACTTTTCGCACTTGTGTTAGTGTTGAAAAACCACTTTTCGCACTTGTGTTAGTGTTGAAAAACCACTTTTCGCACGTGTGTTGGTGCAGGAAACCACTTTTGCACTTGTATTAGTGTGGAAAAAACACTTTTCGCACTTGTATTAGTGTGGAAAAACCACTTTTCACACTTGTGTTAGTGTTGAAAAACCACTTTTTGCACTTGTGTTAGTGTTGAAAAACCACTTTTCGCATGTGTGTTGGTGCAGGAAACCACTTTTCGCACTTGTGTTAGTGTTGAAAAACCACTTTTCGCACTTGTGTTAGTGTTGAAAAACCACTTTTCGCACTTGTGTTAGTGTTGAAAAACCACTTTTCGCACTTGTGTTGTTGCAGGAAACCACTTTTGCACTTGTATTAGTGTGGAAAAAACACTTTTTGCACTTGTGATAGTGTTGAAAAACCACTTTTCGCACTTGTGTTAGTGTTGAAAAACCACATTTCGCACTTGTGTTGGTGCAGGAAACCACTTTTGCACTTGTATTAGTGTGGAAAAAACACTTTTCGCACTTGTGTTAGTGTTGAAAAACCACTTTTCGCACTTGCGTTAGTGTTGAAAAACCACTTTTTGCACTTGTGATAGTGTTGAAAAACCACTTTTCGCATGTGTGTTGGTGCAGGAAACCACTTTTCGCACTTGTGTTAGTGTTGAAAAACCACTTTTCGCACTTATGTTAGTGTTGAAAAACCACTTTTCGCACTTGTGTTAGTGTTGAAACACCACTTTTCGCACTTGTGTTGGTGCAGGAAACCACTTTTGCACTTGTATTAGTGTGGAAAAAACACTTTTTGCACTTGTGATAGTGTTGAAAAACCACTTTTCGCACTTGTGTTAGTGTTGAAAAACCACATTTCGCACTTGTGTTGGTGCAGGAAACCACTTTTGCACTTGTATTAGTGTGGAAAAAACACTTTTCGCACATGTGTTAGTGTTGAAAAACCACTTTTCGCACTTGTGTTAGTGTTGAAAAACCACTTTTCGCACTTGTGTTGGTGCAGGATACCACTTTTGCACTTGTATTAGTGTGGAAAAAACATTTTTCGCACTTGTGTTAGTGTTGAAAAACCACTTTTCGCACTTGTGTTAGTGTTGAAAAACCACTTTTCGCACTTGTGTTGGTGCAGGAAACCACTTTTTGCACTTGTGATAGTGTTGAAAAACCACTTTTCGCACTTGTGTTAGTGTTGAAAAAACATGTTTCGCACTTGTGTTGGTGCAGGAAACCACTTTTGCACTTGTATTAGTGTGGAAAAACCACTTTTCACACTTGTGTTAGTGTTGAAAAACCACTTTTCGCACTTGTGTTAGTGTTGAAAAACCACTTTGCGCACTTGTGTTGGTGCAGGAAACCACTTCTGCACTTGTATTAGTGTGGAAAAAACACTTTTTGCACTTGTGATAGTGTTGAAAAACCACTTTTCGCACTTGTGTTAGTGTTGAAAAAACACTTTTCGCACTTGTGTTGGTGCAGGAAACCACTTTTGCACTTGTATTAGTGTGGAAAAACCACTTTTCACACTTGTGTTAGTGTTGAAAAACCACTTTTCGCACTTGTGTTAATGTTGAAAAACCACTTTTCGCACTTGTGTTGGTGCAGGAAACCACTTTTGCACTTGTATTAGTGTGGACAAAACACTTTTTGCACTTGTGATAGTGTTGAAAAACCACTTTTCGCACTTGTGTTAGTGTTGAAAAACCACTTTTCGCACTTGTGTTGGTGCAGGAAACCACTTTTGCACTTGTATTAGTGTGGAAAAAACACTTTTCGCACTTGTGATAGTGTTGAAAAACCACTTTTCGCACTTGTGATAGTGTTGAAAAACCACTTTTCGCACTTGTGTTGGTGCAGGAAACCACTTTTGCACTTGTATTAGTGTGGAAAAAACACTTTTTGCACTTGTGATAGTGTTGAAAAACCACTTTTCGCACTTGTGTTAGTGTTGAAAAACCACATTTCGCACTTGTATTGGTGCAGGAAACCACTTTTGCACTTGTATTAGTGTGGAAAAAAGACTTTTGGCACTTGTGTTAGTGTTGAAAAACCACTTTTCGCACTTGTGTTATTGTTGAAAAACCGCTTTTCGCACTTGTGTTGGTGCAGGAAACCACTTTTGCACTTGTATTAGTGTGGAAAAAACACTTTTCGCACTTGTGTTAGTGTTGAAAAACCACTTTTCGCACTTGTGTTAGTGTTGAAAAACCACTTTTCGCACTTGTGTTGGTGCAGGAAACCACTTTTGCACTTGTATTAGTGTGGAAAAACCACTTTTCGCACTTGTGTTAGTGTTGAAAAACCACTTTTCACACTTGTGTTATTGTTGAAAAACCACTTTTCGCACTTGTGTTAGTGTTGAAAAACCACTTTTCGCACGTGTGTTGGTGCAGGAAACCACTTTTCGCACTTGTGTTAGTGTTGAAAAACCACTTTTCGCACTTGTGTTAGTGTTGAAAAACCACTTTTCGCACTTGTGTTAGTGTTGAAAAACCACTTTTCGCACTTGTGTTGGTGCAGGAAACCACTTTTGCACTTGTATTAGTGTGGAAAAAACACTTTTTGCACTTATGATAGTGTTGAAAAACCACATTTCGCACTTGTGTTAGTGTTGAAAAACCACTTTTCGCACTTGTGTTGGTGCAGGAAACCACTTTTGCACTTGTATTAGTGTGGAAAAAACACTTTTCGCACTTGTGTCAGTGTTGAAAAACCACTTTTCGCACTTGTGTTAGTGTTGAAAAACCACTTTTCACACTTGGGATGGTACAGGAAACCACTTTTGCACTTGTATTAGTGTGGAAAAAACACTTTTTGCACTTGTGATAGTGTTGAAAAACCACTTTTTGCACTTGTGTTAGTGTTGAAAAACCACTTTTCGCACTTATGTTGGTGCAGGAAACCACTTTTGCACTTGTATTAGTGTGGAAAAACCACTTTTCGCACTTGTGTTAGTGTTGAAAAACCACTTTTCACACTTGTGTTATTGTTGAAAAACCACTTTTCGCACTTGTGTTAGTGTTGAAAAACCACTTTTCGCACGTGTGTTGGTGCAGGAAACCACTTTTCGCACTTGTGTTAGTGTTGAAAAACCACTTTTCGCACTTGTGTTAGTGTTGAAAAACCACTTTTCGCACTTGTGTTAGTGTTGAAAAACCACTTTTCGCACTTGTGTTGGTGCAGGAAACCACTTTTGCACTTGTATTAGTGTGGAAAAAACACTTTTTGCACTTGTGATAGTGTTGAAAAACCACTTTTCACACTTGTGTTAGTGTTGAAAAACCACATTTCGCACTTGTGTTGGTGCAGGAAACCACTTTTGCACTTGTATTAGTGTGGAAAAAACACTTTTCGCACTTGTATTAGTGTGGAAAAACCACTTTTCACACTTGTGTTAGTGTTGAAAAACCACTTTTTGCACTTGTGTTAGTGTTGAAAAACCACTTTTCGCATGTGTGTTGGTGCAGGAAACCACTTTTCGCACTTGTGTTAGTGTTGAAAAACCACTTTTCGCACTTGTGTTAGTGTTGAAAAACCACTTTTCGCACTTGTGTTAGTGTTGAAAAACCACTTTTCGCACTTGTGTTGTTGCAGGAAACCACTTTTGCACTTGTATTAGTGTGGAAAAAACACTTTTTGCACTTGTGATAGTGTTGAAAAACCACTTTTCGCACTTGTGTTAGTGTTGAAAAACCACATTTCGCACTTGTGTTGGTGCAGGAAACCACTTTTGCACTTGTATTAGTGTGGAAAAAACACTTTTCGCACTTGTGTTAGTGTTGAAAAACCACTTTTCGCACTTGCGTTAGTGTTGAAAAACCACTTTTTGCACTTGTGATAGTGTTGAAAAACCACTTTTCGCATGTGTGTTGGTGCAGGAAACCACTTTTCGCACTTGTGTTAGTGTTGAAAAACCACTTTTCGCACTTATGTTAGTGTTGAAAAACCACTTTTCGCACTTGTGTTAGTGTTGAAACACCACTTTTCGCACTTGTGTTGGTGCAGGAAACCACTTTTGCACTTGTATTAGTGTGGAAAAAACACTTTTTGCACTTGTGATAGTGTTGAAAAACCACTTTTCGCACTTGTGTTAGTGTTGAAAAACCACATTTCGCACTTGTGTTGGTGCAGGAAACCACTTTTGCACTTGTATTAGTGTGGAAAAAACACTTTTCGCACATGTGTTAGTGTTGAAAAACCACTTTTCGCACTTGTGTTAGTGTTGAAAAACCACTTTTCGCACTTGTGTTGGTGCAGGATACCACTTTTGCACTTGTATTAGTGTGGAAAAAACATTTTTCGCACTTGTGTTAGTGTTGAAAAACCACTTTTCGCACTTGTGTTAGTGTTGAAAAACCACTTTTCGCACTTGTGTTGGTGCAGGAAACCACTTTTTGCACTTGTGATAGTGTTGAAAAACCACTTTTCGCACTTGTGTTAGTGTTGAAAAAACATGTTTCGCACTTGTGTTGGTGCAGGAAACCACTTTTGCACTTGTATTAGTGTGGAAAAACCACTTTTCACACTTGTGTTAGTGTTGAAAAACCACTTTTCGCACTTGTGTTAGTGTTGAAAAACCACTTTGCGCACTTGTGTTGGTGCAGGAAACCACTTCTGCACTTGTATTAGTGTGGAAAAAACACTTTTTGCACTTGTGATAGTGTTGAAAAACCACTTTTCGCACTTGTGTTAGTGTTGAAAAAACACTTTTCGCACTTGTGTTGGTGCAGGAAACCACTTTTGCACTTGTATTAGTGTGGAAAAACCACTTTTCACACTTGTGTTAGTGTTGAAAAACCACTTTTCGCACTTGTGTTAATGTTGAAAAACCACTTTTCGCACTTGTGTTGGTGCAGGAAACCACTTTTGCACTTGTATTAGTGTGGACAAAACACTTTTTGCACTTGTGATAGTGTTGAAAAACCACTTTTCGCACTTGTGTTAGTGTTGAAAAACCACTTTTCGCACTTGTGTTGGTGCAGGAAACCACTTTTGCACTTGTATTAGTGTGGAAAAAACACTTTTCGCACTTGTGATAGTGTTGAAAAACCACTTTTCGCACTTGTGATAGTGTTGAAAAACCACTTTTCGCACTTGTGTTGGTGCAGGAAACCACTTTTGCACTTGTATTAGTGTGGAAAAAACACTTTTTGCACTTGTGATAGTGTTGAAAAACCACTTTTCGCACTTGTGTTAGTGTTGAAAAACCACATTTCGCACTTGTATTGGTGCAGGAAACCACTTTTGCACTTGTATTAGTGTGGAAAAAAGACTTTTGGCACTTGTGTTAGTGTTGAAAAACCACTTTTCGCACTTGTGTTATTGTTGAAAAACCGCTTTTCGCACTTGTGTTGGTGCAGGAAACCACTTTTGCACTTGTATTAGTGTGGAAAAAACACTTTTCGCACTTGTGTTAGTGTTGAAAAACCACTTTTCGCACTTGTGTTAGTGTTGAAAAACCACTTTTCGCACTTGTGTTGGTGCAGGAAACCACTTTTGCACTTGTATTAGTGTGGAAAAACCACTTTTCGCACTTGTGTTAGTGTTGAAAAACCACTTTTCACACTTGTGTTATTGTTGAAAAACCACTTTTCGCACTTGTGTTAGTGTTGAAAAACCACTTTTCGCACGTGTGTTGGTGCAGGAAACCACTTTTCGCACTTGTGTTAGTGTTGAAAAACCACTTTTCGCACTTGTGTTAGTGTTGAAAAACCACTTTTCGCACTTGTGTTAGTGTTGAAAAACCACTTTTCGCACTTGTGTTGGTGCAGGAAACCACTTTTGCACTTGTATTAGTGTGGAAAAAACACTTTTTGCACTTATGATAGTGTTGAAAAACCACATTTCGCACTTGTGTTAGTGTTGAAAAACCACTTTTCGCACTTGTGTTGGTGCAGGAAACCACTTTTGCACTTGTATTAGTGTGGAAAAAACACTTTTCGCACTTGTGTCAGTGTTGAAAAACCACTTTTCGCACTTGTGTTAGTGTTGAAAAACCACTTTTCACACTTGGGATGGTACAGGAAACCACTTTTGCACTTGTATTAGTGTGGAAAAAACACTTTTTGCACTTGTGATAGTGTTGAAAAACCACTTTTTGCACTTGTGTTAGTGTTGAAAAACCACTTTTCGCACTTATGTTGGTGCAGGAAACCACTTTTGCACTTGTATTAGTGTGGAAAAAACACTTTTCGCACTTGTGTTAGTGTTGAAAAACCACTTTTCGCACTTGTGTTAGTGTTGAAAAACCACTTTTCGCACTTGTGTTGGTGCAGGAAACCACTTTTGCACTTGTATTAGTGTGGAAAAAACACTTTTCGCACTTGTGTTAGTGTTGAAAAACCACTTTTCGCACTTGTGTTAGTGTTGAACAACCACTTTGCGCACTTGTGTTGGTGCAGGAAACCAATTCTGCACTTGTATTAGTGTGGAAAAAACACTTTTTGCACTTGTGATAGTGTTGAAAAACCACTTTTCGCACTTGTGTTAGTGTTGAAAAAACACTTTTCGCACTTGTGTTGGTGCAGGAAACCACTTTTGCACTTGTATTAGTGTGGAAAAACCACTTTTCACACTTGTGTTAGTGTTGAAAAACCACTTTTCGCACTTGTGTTAGTGTTGAAAAACCACTTTTCGCACTTGTGTTGGTGCAGGAAACCACTTTTGCACTTGTATTAGTGTGGACAAAACACTTTTTGCACTTGTGATAGTGTTGAAAAACCACTTTTCGCACTTGTGTTAGTGTTGAAAAACCACTTTTCGCACTTGTGTTGGTGCAGGAAACCACTTTTGCACTTGTATTAGTGTGGAAAAACCACTTTTCGCACTTGTGTTAGTGTTGAAAAACCACTTTTCGCACTTGTGTTAGTGTTGAAAAACCACTTTTCGCACTTGTGTTAGTGTTGAAAAACCACTTTTCGCACGTGTGTTGGTGCAGGAAACCACTTTTGCACTTGTATTAGTGTGGAAAAAACACTTTTCGCACTTGTATTAGTGTGCAAAAACCACTTTTCACACTTGTGTTAGTGTTGAAAAACCACTTTTTGCACTTGTGTTAGTGTTGAAAAACCACTTTTCGCATGTGTGTTGGTGCAGGAAACCACTTTTCGCACTTGTGTTAGTGTTGAAAAACCACTTTTCGCACTTGTGATAGTGTTGAAAAACCACTTTTCGCACTTGTGTTAGTGTTGAAAAACCACATTTCGCACTTGTGTTGGTGCAGGAAACCACTTTTGCACTTGTATTAGTGTGGAAAAAACACTTTTCGCACTTGTGTTAGTGTTGAAAAACCACTTTTCGCACTTGTGTTAGTGTTGAAAAACCACTTTTCGCACTTGTGTTGGTGCAGGAAACCACTTTTGCAGTTGTATTAGTGTGGAAAAAACACTTTTCGCACTTGTGTTAGTGTTGAAAAACCACTTTTCGCACTTGTGTTAATGTTGAAAAACCACTTTTCGCACTTGTGTTGGTGCAGGCAACCACTTTTGCACTTGTATTAGTGTGGAAAAACCACTTTTCGCACTTGTGTTAGTGTTGAAAAACCACTTTTCACACTTGTGTTAGTGTTGAAAAACCACTTTTCGCACTTATGTTGGTGCAGGAAACCACTTTTGCACTTGTATTAGTGTGGAAAAAACACTTTTCGCACTTGTGTTAGTGTTGAAAAACCACTTTTCGCACTTGTGTTAGTGTTGAAAAACCACTTTTCGCACTTGTGTTGGTGCAGGAAACCACTTCTGCACTTGTATTAGTGTGGAAAAAACACTTTTTGCACTTGTGATAGTGTTGAAAAACCACTTTTCGCACTTGTGTTAGTGTTGAAAAAACACTTTTCGCACTTGTGTTGGTGCAGGAAACCACTTTTGCACTTGTATTAGTGTGGAAAAACCACTTTTCACACTTGTGTTAGTGTTGCAAAACCACTTTTCGCACTTGTGTTAGTGTTGAAAAACCACTTTTCGCACTTGTGTTGGTGCAGGAAACCACTTTTGCACTTGTTTTAGTGTGGAAAAACCACTTTTTCGCACTTGTGTTATTGTTGAAAAACCACTTTTCGCACTTGTGTTCGTGTTGAAAAACCACTTTTCGCACTTGTGTTGGTGCAGGAAACCACTTTTGCACTTGTATTAGTGTGGACAAAACACTTTTTGCACTTGTGATAGTGTTGAAAAACCACTTTTCGCACTTGTGTTAGTGTTGAAAAACCACTTTTCGCACTTGTGTTGGTGCAGGAAACCACTTTTGCACTTGTATTATTGTGGAAAAACCACTTTTCGCACTTGTGTTAGTGTTGAAAAACAACTTTTCGCACTTGTGTTAGTGTTGAAAAACCACTTTTCGCACTTGTGTTAGTGTTGAAAAACCACTTTTCGCACTTGTGTTGGTGCAGGAAACCACTTTTGCACTTGTATTAGTGTGGAAAAAACACTTTTCGCACTTGTGTTAGTGTTGAAAAACCACTTTTCGCACTTGTGTTAGTGTTGAAAAACCACTTTTCGCACTTGCGTTGGTGCAGGAAACCACTTTTGCACTTGTATTAGTGTGGAAAAACCACTTTTCGCACTTGTGTTAGTGTTGAAAAACCACTTTTCACACTTGTGTTAGTGTTGAAAAACCACTTTTCGCACTTGTGTTAGTGTTGAAAAACCACTTTTCACACTTGTGTTAATGTTGAAAAACCACTTTTTGCACTTGTGTTAGTGTTGAAAAACCACTTTTTGCATGTGTGTTGGTGCAGGAAACCACTTTTCGCACTTGTGTTAGTGTTGAAAAACCACTTTTCGCACTTGTGTTGGTGCAGGAAACCACTTTTGCACTTGTATTAGTGTGGAAAAAACACTTTTCGCACTTGTGTTAGTGTTGAAAAACCACTTTTCGCACTTGTGTTAGTGTTGAAAAACCACTTTTCACACTTGGGATGGTACAGGAAACCACTTTTGCACTTGTATTAGTGTGGAAAAAAACACTTTTTGCACTTGTGATAGTGTTGAAAAACCACTTTTTGCACTTGTGTTAGTGTTGAAAAACCACTTTTCGCACTTATGTTGGTGCAGGAAACCACTTTTGCACTTGTATTAGTGTGGAAAAAACACTTTTCGCACTTGTGTTAGTGTTGAAAAACCACTTTTCGCACTTGTGTTAGTGTTGAAAAACCACTTTTCGCACTTGTGTTGGTGCAGGAAACCACTTTTGCACTTGTATTAGTGTGGAAAAAACACTTTTCGCACTTGTGTTAGTGTTGAAAAACCACTTTTCGCACTTGTGTTAGTGTTGAACAACCACTTTGCGCACTTGTGTTGGTGCAGGAAACCAATTCTGCACTTGTATTAGTGTGGAAAAAACACTTTTTGCACTTGTGATAGTGTTGAAAAACCACTTTTCGCACTTGTGTTAGTGTTGAAAAAACACTTTTCGCACTTGTGTTGGTGCAGGAAACCACTTTTGCACTTGTATTAGTGTGGAAAAACCACTTTTCACACTTGTGTTAGTGTTGAAAAACCACTTTTCGCACTTGTGTTAGTGTTGAAAAACCACTTTTCGCACTTGTGTTGGTGCAGGAAACCACTTTTGCACTTGTATTAGTGTGGACAAAACACTTTTTGCACTTGTGATAGTGTTGAAAAACCACTTTTCGCACTTGTGTTAGTGTTGAAAAACCACTTTTCGCACTTGTGTTGGTGCAGGAAACCACTTTTGCACTTGTATTAGTGTGGGAAAACCACTTTTCGCACTTGTGTTAGTGTTGAAAAACCACTTTTCGCACTTGTGTTAGTGTTGAAAAACCACTTTTCGCACTTGTGTTAGTGTTGAAAAACCACTTTTCGCACGTGTGTTGGTGCAGGAAACCACTTTTGCACTTGTATTAGTGTGGAAAAAACACTTTTCGCACTTGTATTAGTGTGGAAAAACCACTTTTCACACTTGTGTTAGTGTTGAAAAACCACTTTTTGCACTTGTGTTAGTGTTGAAAAACCACTTTTCGCATGTGTGTTGGTGCAGGAAACCACTTTTCGCACTTGTGTTAGTGTTGAAAAACCACTTTTCGCACTTGTGATAGTGTTGAAAAACCACTTTTCGCACTTGTGTTAGTGTTGAAAAACCACATTTCGCACTTGTGTTGGTGCAGGAAACCACTTTTGCACTTGTATTAGTGTGGAAAAAACACTTTTCGCACTTGTGTTAGTGTTGAAAAACCACTTTTCGCACTTGTGTTAGTGTTGAAAAACCACTTTTCGCACTTGTGTTGGTGCAGGAAACCACTTTTGCAGTTGTATTAGTGTGGAAAAAACACTTTTCGCACTTGTGTTAGTGTTGAAAAACCACTTTTCGCACTTGTGTTAATGTTGAAAAACCACTTTTCGCACTTGTGTTGGTGCAGGCAACCACTTTTGCACTTGTATTAGTGTGGAAAAACCACTTTTCGCACTTGTGTTAGTGTTGAAAAACCACTTTTCACACTTGTGTTAGTGTTGAAAAACCACTTTTCGCACTTATGTTGGTGCAGGAAACCACTTTTGCACTTGTATTAGTGTGGAAAAAACACTTTTCGCACTTGTGTTAGTGTTGAAAAACCACTTTTCGCACTTGTGTTAGTGTTGAAAAACCACTTTTCGCACTTGTGTTGGTGCAGGAAACCACTTCTGCACTTGTATTAGTGTGGAAAAAACACTTTTTGCACTTGTGATAGTGTTGAAAAACCACTTTTCGCACTTGTGTTAGTGTTGAAAAAACACTTTTCGCACTTGTGTTGGTGCAGGAAACCACTTTTGCACTTGTATTAGTGTGGAAAAACCACTTTTCACACTTGTGTTAGTGTTGCAAAACCACTTTTCGCACTTGTGTTAGTGTTGAAAAACCACTTTTCGCACTTGTGTTGGTGCAGGAAACCACTTTTGCACTTGTTTTAGTGTGGAAAAACCACTTTTTCGCACTTGTGTTATTGTTGAAAAACCACTTTTCGCACTTGTGTTCGTGTTGAAAAACCACTTTTCGCACTTGTGTTGGTGCAGGAAACCACTTTTGCACTTGTATTAGTGTGGACAAAACACTTTTTGCACTTGTGATAGTGTTGAAAAACCACTTTTCGCACTTGTGTTAGTGTTGAAAAACCACTTTTCGCACTTGTGTTGGTGCAGGAAACCACTTTTGCACTTGTATTATTGTGGAAAAACCACTTTTCGCACTTGTGTTAGTGTTGAAAAACAACTTTTCGCACTTGTGTTAGTGTTGAAAAACCACTTTTCGCACTTGTGTTAGTGTTGAAAAACCACTTTTCGCACTTGTGTTGGTGCAGGAAACCACTTTTGCACTTGTATTAGTGTGGAAAAAACACTTTTCGCACTTGTGTTAGTGTTGAAAAACCACTTTTCGCACTTGTGTTAGTGTTGAAAAACCACTTTTCGCACTTGCGTTGGTGCAGGAAACCACTTTGGCACTTGTATTAGTGTGGAAAAACCACTTTTCGCACTTGTGTTAGTGTTGAAAAACCACTTTTCACACTTGTGTTAGTGTTGAAAAACCACTTTTCGCACTTGTGTTAGTGTTGAAAAACCACTTTTCACACTTGTGTTAATGTTGAAAAACCACTTTTTGCACTTGTGTTAGTGTTGAAAAACCACTTTTTGCATGTGTGTTGGTGCAGGAAACCACTTTTCGCACTTGTGTTAGTGTTGAAAAACCACTTTTCGCACTTGTGTTAGTGTTGAAAAACCACTTTTCGCACTTGTGTTAGTGTTGAAAAACCACTTTTCGCACTTGTGTTAGTGTTGAAAAACCATTTTTCGCACTTGTGATAGTGTTGAAAAACCACTTTTCGCACTTGTGTTGGTGCAGGAAACCACTTTTGCACTTGTATTAGTGTGGAAAAAACACTTTTTGCACTTGTGATAGTGTTGAAAAACCACTTTTCGCACTTGTGTTAGTGTTGAAAAACCACATTTCGCACTTGTATTGGTGCAGGAAACCACTTTTGCACTTGTATTAGTGTGGAAAAAAGACTTTTGGCACTTGTGTTAGTGTTGAAAAACCACTTTTCGCACTTGTGTTATTGTTGAAAAACCGCTTTTCGCACTTGTGTTGGTGCAGGAAACCACTTTTGCACTTGTATTAGTGTGGAAAAAACACTTTTCGCACTTGTGTTAGTGTTGAAAAACCACTTTTCGCACTTGTGTTAGTGTTGAAAAACCACTTTTCGCACTTGTGTTGGTGCAGGAAACCACTTTTGCACTTGTATTAGTGTGGAAAAACCACTTTTCGCACTTGTGTTAGTGTTGAAAAACCACTTTTCACACTTGTGTTATTGTTGAAAAACCACTTTTCGCACTTGTGTTAGTGTTGAAAAACCACTTTTCGCATGTGTGTTGGTGCAGGAAACCACTTTTCGCACTTGTGTTAGTGTTGAAAAACCACTTTTCGCACTTGTGTTAGTGTTGAAAAACCACTTTTCGCACTTGTGTTAGTGTTGAAAAACCACTTTTCGCACTTGTGTTGGTGCAGGAAACCACTTTTGCACTTGTATTAGTGTGGAAAAAACACTTTTTGCACTTATGATAGTGTTGAAAAACCACATTTCGCACTTGTGTTAGTGTTGAAAAACCACTTTTCGCACTTGTGTTGGTGCAGGAAACCACTTTTGCACTTGTATTAGTGTGGAAAAAACACTTTTCGCACTTGTGTTAATGTTGAAAAACCACTTTTCGCACTTGTGTTAGTGTTGAAAAACCACTTTTCACACTTGGGTTGGTACAGGAAACCACTTTTGCACTTGTATTAGTGTGGAAAAAACACTTTTTGCACTTGTGATAGTGTTGAAAAACCACTTTTTGCACTTGTGTTAGTGTTGAAAAACCACTTTTCGCACTTATGTTGGTGCAGGAAACCACTTTTGCACTTGTATTAGTGTGGAAAAAACACTTTTCGCACTTGTGTTAGTGTTGAAAAACCACTTTTCGCACTTGTGTTAGTGTTGAAAAACCACTTTGCGCACTTGTGTTGGTGCAGGAAACCAATTCTGCACTTGTATTAGTGTGGAAAAAACACTTTTTGCACTTGTGATAGTGTTGAAAAACCACTTTTCGCACTTGTGTTAGTGTTGAAAAAACACTTTTCGCACTTGTGTTGGTGCAGGAAACCACTTTTGCACTTGTATTAGTGTGGAAAAACCACTTTTCACACTTGTGTTAGTGTTGAAAAACCACTTTACGCACTTGTGTTAGTGTTGAAAAACCACTTTTCGCACTTGTGTTGGTGCAGGAAACCACTTTTGCACTTGTATTAGTGTGGACAAAACACTTTTTGCACTTGTGATAGTGTTGAAAAACCACTTTTCGCACTTGTGTTAGTGTTGAAAAACCACTTTTCGCACTTGTGTTGGTGCAGGAAACCACTTTTGCACTTGTATTAGTGTGGAAAAACCACTTTTCGCACTTGTGTTAGTGTTGAAAAACCACTTTTCGCACTTGTGTTAGTGTTGAAAAACCACTTTTCGCACTTGTGTTAGTGTTGAAAAACCACTTTTCGCACGTGTGTTGGTGCAGGAAACCACTTTTGCACTTGTATTAGTGTGGAAAAAACACTTTTCGCACTTGTATTAGTGTGGAAAAACCACTTTTCACACTTGTGTTAGTGTTGAAAAACCACTTTTTGCACTTGTGTTAGTGTTGAAAAACCACTTTTCGCATGTGTGTTGGTGCAGGAAACCACTTTTCGCACTTGTGTTAGTGTTGAAAAACCACTTTTCGCACTTGTGTTAGTGTTGAAAAACCACTTTTCGCACTTGTGTTAGTGTTGAAAAACCACTTTTCGCACTTGTGTTGTTGCAGGAAACCACTTTTGCACTTGTATTAGTGTGGAAAAAACACTTTTTGCACTTGTGATAGTGTTGAAAAACCACTTTTCGCACTTGTGTTAGTGTTGAAAAACCACATTTCGCACTTGTGTTGGTGCAGGAAACCACGTTTGCACTTGTATTAGTGTGGAAAAAACACTTTTCGCACTTGTGTTAGTGTTGAAAAACCACTTTTCGCACTTGCGTTAGTGTTGAAAAACCACTTTTTGCACTTGTGATAGTGTTGAAAAACCACTTTTCGCATGTGTGTTGGTGCAGGAAACCACTTTTCGCACTTGTGTTAGTGTTGAAAAACCACTTTTCGCACTTATGTTAGTGTTGAAAAACCACTTTTCGCACTTGTGTTAGTGTTGAAACACCACTTTTCGCACTTGTGTTGGTGCAGGAAACCACTTTTGCACTTGTATTAGTGTGGAAAAAACACTTTTTGCACTTGTGATAGTGTTGAAAAACCACTTTTCGCACTTGTGTTAGTGTTGAAAAACCACATTTCGCACTTGTGTTGGTGCAGGAAACCACTTTTGCACTTGTATTAGTGTGGAAAAAACACTTTTCGCACTTGTGTTAGTGTTGAAAAACCACTTTTCGCACTTGTGTTAGTGTTGAAAAACCACTTTTCGCACTTGTGTTGGTGCAGGATACCACTTTTGCACTTGTATTAGTGTGGAAAAAACATTTTTCGCACTTGTGTTAGTGTTGAAAAACCACTTTTCGCACTTGTGTTAGTGTTGAAAAACCACTTTTCGCACTTGTGTTGGTGCAGGAAACCACTTTTTGCACTTGTGATAGTGTTGAAAAACCACTTTTCGCACTTGTGTTAGTGTTGAAAAAACATGTTTCGCACTTGTGTTGGTGCAGGAAACCACTTTTGCACTTGTATTAGTGTGGAAAAACCACTTTTCACACTTGTGTTAGTGTTGAAAAACCACTTTTCGCACTTGTGTTAGTGTTGAAAAACCACTTTGCGCACTTGTGTTGGTGCAGGAAACCACTTCTGCACTTGTATTAGTGTGGAAAAAACACTTTTTGCACTTGTGATAGTGTTGAAAAACCACTTTTCGCACTTGTGTTAGTGTTGAAAAAACACTTTTCGCACTTGTGTTGGTGCAGGAAACCACTTTTGCACTTGTATTAGTGTGGAAAAACCACTTTTCACACTTGTGTTAGTGTTGAAAAACCACTTTTCGCACTTGTGTTAATGTTGAAAAACCACTTTTCGCACTTGTGTTGGTGCAGGAAACCACTTTTGCACTTGTATTAGTGTGGACAAAACACTTTTTGCACTTGTGATAGTGTTGAAAAACCACTTTTCGCACTTGTGTTAGTGTTGAAAAACCACTTTTCGCACTTGTGTTGGTGCAGGAAACCACTTTTGCACTTGTATTAGTGTGGAAAAAACACTTTTCGCACTTGTGATAGTGTTGAAAAACCACTTTTCGCACTTGTGATAGTGTTGAAAAACCACTTTTCGCACTTGTGTTGGTGCAGGAAACCACTTTTGCACTTGTATTAGTGTGGAAAAAACACTTTTTGCACTTGTGATAGTGTTGAAAAACCACTTTTCGCACTTGTGTTAGTGTTGAAAAACCACATTTCGCACTTGTATTGGTGCAGGAAACCACTTTTGCACTTGTATTAGTGTGGAAAAAAGACTTTTGGCACTTGTGTTAGTGTTGAAAAACCACTTTTCGCACTTGTGTTATTGTTGAAAAACCGCTTTTCGCACTTGTGTTGGTGCAGGAAACCACTTTTGCACTTGTATTAGTGTGGAAAAAACACTTTTCGCACTTGTGTTAGTGTTGAAAAACCACTTTTCGCACTTGTGTTAGTGTTGAAAAACCACTTTTCGCACTTGTGTTGGTGCAGGAAACCACTTTTGCACTTGTATTAGTGTGGAAAAACCACTTTTCGCACTTGTGTTAGTGTTGAAAAACCACTTTTCACACTTGTGTTATTGTTGAAAAACCACTTTTCGCACTTGTGTTAGTGTTGAAAAACCACTTTTCGCACGTGTGTTGGTGCAGGAAACCACTTTTCGCACTTGTGTTAGTGTTGAAAAACCACTTTTCGCACTTGTGTTAGTGTTGAAAAACCACTTTTCGCACTTGTGTTAGTGTTGAAAAACCACTTTTCGCACTTGTGTTGGTGCAGGAAACCACTTTTGCACTTGTATTAGTGTGGAAAAAACACTTTTTGCACTTATGATAGTGTTGAAAAACCACATTTCGCACTTGTGTTAGTGTTGAAAAACCACTTTTCGCACTTGTGTTGGTGCAGGAAACCACTTTTGCACTTGTATTAGTGTGGAAAAAACACTTTTCGCACTTGTGTTAGTGTTGAAAAACCACTTTTCGCACTTGTGTTAGTGTTGAAAAACCACTTTTCACACTTGGGTTGGTACAGGAAACCACTTTTGCACTTGTATTAGTGTGGAAAAAACACTTTTTGCACTTGTGATAGTGTTGAAAAACCACTTTTTGCACTTGTGTTAGTGTTGAAAAACCACTTTTCGCACTTATGTTGGTGCAGGAAACCACTTTTGCACTTGTATTAGTGTGGAAAAAACACTTTTCGCACTTGTGTTAGTGTTGAAAAACCACTTTTCGCACTTGTGTTAGTGTTGAAAAACCACTTTGCGCACTTGTGTTGGTGCAGGAAACCAATTCTGCACTTGTATTAGTGTGGAAAAAACACTTTTTGCACTTGTGATAGTGTTGAAAAACCACTTTTCGCACTTGTGTTAGTGTTGAAAAAACACTTTTCGCACTTGTGTTGGTGCAGGAAACCACTTTTGCACTTGTATTAGTGTGGAAAAACCACTTTTCACACTTGTGTTAGTGTTGAAAAACCACTTTTCGCACTTGTGTTAGTGTTGAAAAACCACTTTTCGCACTTGTGTTGGTGCAGGAAACCACTTTTGCACTTGTATTAGTGTGGACAAAACACTTTTTGCACTTGTGATAGTGTTGAAAAACCACTTTTCGCACTTGTGTTAGTGTTGAAAAACCACTTTTCGCACTTGTGTTGGTGCAGGAAACCACTTTTGCACTTGTATTAGTGTGGAAAAACCACTTTTCGCACTTGTGTTAGTGTTGAAAAACCACTTTTCGCACTTGTGTTAGTGTTGAAAAACCACTTTTCGCACTTGTGTTAGTGTTGAAAAACCACTTTTCGCACGTGTGTTGGTGCAGGAAACCACTTTTGCACTTGTATTAGTGTGGAAAAAACACTTTTCGCACTTGTATTAGTGTGGAAAAACCACTTTTCACACTTGTGTTAGTGTTGAAAAACCACTTTTTGCACTTGTGTTAGTGTTGAAAAACCACTTTTCGCATGTGTGTTGGTGCAGGAAACCACTTTTCGCACTTGTGTTAGTGTTGAAAAACCACTTTTCGCACTTGTGTTAGTGTTGAAAAACCACTTTTCGCACTTGTGTTAGTGTTGAAAAACCACTTTTCGCACTTGTGTTGTTGCAGGAAACCACTTTTGCACTTGTATTAGTGTGGAAAAAACACTTTTTGCACTTGTGATAGTGTTGAAAAACCACTTTTCGCACTTGTGTTAGTGTTGAAAAACCACATTTCGCACTTGTGTTGGTGCAGGAAACCACTTTTGCACTTGTATTAGTGTGGAAAAAACACTTTTCGCACTTGTATTAGTGTGGAAAAACCACTTTTCACACTTGTGTTAGTGTTGAAAAACCACTTTTTGCACTTGTGTTAGTGTTGAAAAACCACTTTTCGCATGTGTGTTGGTGCAGGAAACCACTTTTCGCACTTGTGTTAGTGTTGAAAAACCACTTTTCGCACTTGTGTTAGTGTTGAAAAACCACTTTTCGCACTTGTGTTAGTGTTGAAAAACCACTTTTCGCACTTGTGTTGTTGCAGGAAACCACTTTTGCACTTGTATTAGTGTGGAAAAAACACTTTTTGCACTTGTGATAGTGTTGAAAAACCACTTTTCGCACTTGTGTTAGTGTTGAAAAACCACATTTCGCACTTGTGTTGGTGCAGGAAACCACTTTTGCACTTGTATTAGTGTGGAAAAAACACTTTTCGCACTTGTGTTAGTGTTGAAAAACCACTTTTCGCACTTGTGTTAGTGTTGAAAAACCACTTTTTGCACTTGTGATAGTGTTGAAAAACCACATTTCGCATGTGTGTTGGTGCAGGAAACCACTTTTCGCACTTGTGTTAGTGTTGAAAAACCACTTTTCGCACTTATGTTAGTGTTGAAAAACCACTTTTCGCACTTGTGTTAGTGTTGAAACACCACTTTTCGCACTTGTGTTGGTGCAGGAAACCACTTTTGCACTTGTATTAGTGTGGAAAAAACACTTTTTGCACTTGTGATAGTGTTGAAAAACCACTTTTCACACTTGTGTTAGTGTTGAAAAACCACATTTCGCACTTGTGTTGGTGCAGGAAACCACTTTTGCACTTGTATTAGTGTGGAAAAAACACTTTTCGCACTTGTGTTAGTGTTGAAAAACCACTTTTCGCACTTGTGTTAGTGTTGAAAAACCACTTTTCGCACTTGTGTTGGTGCAGGATACCACTTTTGCACTTGTATTAGTGTGGAAAAAACATTTTTCACACTTGTGTTAGTGTTGAAAAACCACTTTTCGCACTTGTGTTGGTGTTGAAAAACCACTTTTCGCACTTGTGTTGGTGCAGGAAACCACTTTTTGCACTTGTGATAGTGTTGAAAAACCACTTTTCGCACTTGTGTTAGTGTTGAAAAAACATGTTTCGCACTTGTGTTGGTGCAGGAAACCACTTTTGCACTTGTATTAGTGTGGAAAAACCACTTTTCACACTTGTGTTAGTGTTGAAAAACCACTTTTCGCACTTGTGTTAGTGTTGAAAAACCACTTTGCGCACTTGTGTTGGTGCAGGAAACCACTTCTGCACTTGTATTAGTGTGGAAAAAACACTTTTTGCACTTGTGATAGTGTTGAAAAACCACTTTTCGCACTTGTGTTAGTGTTGAAAAAACACTTTTCGCACTTGTGTTGGTGCAGGAAACCACTTTTGCACTTGTATTAGTGTGGAAAAACCACTTTTCACACTTGTGTTAGTGTTGAAAAACCACTTTTCGCACTTGTGTTAATGTTGAAAAACCACTTTTCACACTTGTGTTGGTGCAGGAAACCACTTTTGCACTTGTATTAGTGTGGACAAAACACTTTTTGCACTTGTGATAGTGTTGAAAAACCACTTTTCGCACTTGTGTTAGTGTTGAAAAACCACTTTTCGCACTTGTGTTGGTGCAGGAAACCACTTTTGCACTTGTATTAGTGTGGAAAAAACACTTTTCGCACTTGTGTTAGTGTTGAAAAACCACTTTTCGCACTTGTGTTAGTGTTGAAAAACCACTTTTCACACTTGTGTTGGTACAGGAAACCACTTTTGCACTTGTATTAGTGTGGAAAAACCACTTTTCGCACTTGTGTTAGTGTTGAAAACCACTTTTCGCACTTGTGTTAGTGTTGAAAAACCACTTTTCGCACTTGTGTTAGTGTTGAAAAACCACATTTCGCACTTGTGTTGGTGCAGGAAACCACTTTTGCACTTGTATTAGTGTGGAAAAAACACTTTTCGCACTTGTGTTAGTGTTGAAAAACCACTTTTCGCACTTGTGTTAGTGTTGAAAAACCACTTTTCGCACTTGTGTTGGTGCAGGAAACCACTTTTGCAGTTGTATTAGTGTGGAAAAAACACTTTTCGCACTTGTGTTAGTGTTGAAAAACCACTTTTCGCACTTGTGTTAATGTTGAAAAACCACTTTTCGCACTTGTGTTAATTTTGAAAAACCACTTTTCGCACTTGTGTTGGTGCAGGCAACCACTTTTGCACTTGTATTAGTGTGGAAAAACCACTTTTCGCACTTGTGTTAGTGTTGAAAAACCACTTTTCACACTTGTGTTAGTGTTGAAAAACCACTTTTCACACTTATGTTGGTGCAGGAAACCACTTTTGCACTTGTATTAGTGTGGAAAAAACACTTTTCGCACTTGTGTTAGTGTTGAAAAACCACTTTTCGCACTTGTGTTAGTGTTGAAAAACCACTTTTCGCACTTGTGTTGGTGCAGGAAACCACTTCTGCACTTGTATTAGTGTGGAAAAAACACTTTTTGCACTTGTGATAGTGTTGAAAAACCACTTTTCGCACTTGTGTTAGTGTTGAAAAAACACTTTTCGCACTTGTGTTGGTGCAGGAAACCACTTTTGCACTTGTATTAGTGTGGAAAAACCACTTTTCACACTTGTGTTAGTGTTGAAAAACCACTTTTCGCACTTGTGTTGGTGCAGGAAACCACTTTTGCACTTGTTTTAGTGTGGAAAAACCACTTTTTCGCACTTGTGTTATTGTTGAAAAAACACTTTTCGCACTTGTGTTCGTGTTGAAAAACCACTTTTCGCACTTGTGTTGGTGCAGGAAACCACTTTTGCACTTGTATTAGTGTGGACAAAACACTTTTTGCACTTGTGATAGTGTTGAAAAACCACTTTTCGCACTTGTGTTAGTGTTGAAAAACCACTTTTCGCACTTGTGTTGGTGCAGGAAACCACTTTTGCACTTGTATTAGTGTGGAAAAACCACTTTTCGCACTTGTGTTAGTGTTGAAAAACAACTTTTCGCACTTATGTTAGTGTTGAAAAACCACTTTTCGCACTTGTGTTAGTGTTGAAACACCACTTTTCGCACTTGTGTTGGTGCAGGAAACCACTTTTGCACTTGTATTAGTGTGGAAAAAACACTTTTTGCACTTGTGATAGTGTTGAAAAACCACTTTTCGCACTTGTGTTAGTGTTGAAAAACCACATTTCGCACTTGTGTTGGTGCAGGAAACCACTTTTGCACTTGTATTAGTGTGGAAAAAACACTTTTCGCACTTGTGTTAGTGTTGAAAAACCACTTTTCGCACTTGTGTTAGTGTTGAAAAACCACTTTTCGCCCTTGTGTTGGTGCAGGATACCACTTTTGCACTTGTATTAGTGTGGAAAAAACATTTTTCGCACTTGTGTTAGTGTTGAAAAACCACTTTTCGCACTTGTGTTAGTGTTGAAAAACCACTTTTCGCACTTGTGTTGGTGCAGGAAACCACTTTTTGCACTTGTGATAGTGTTGAAAAACCACTTTTCGCACTTGTGTTAGTGTTGAAAAAACATGTTTCGCACTTGTGTTGGTGCAGGAAACCACTTTTGCACTTGTATTAGTGTGGAAAAACCACTTTTCACACTTGTGTTAGTGTTGAAAAACCACTTTTCGCACTTGTGTTAGTGTTGAAAAACCACTTTGCGCACTTGTGTTGGTGCAGGAAACCACTTCTGCACTTGTATTAGTGTGGAAAAAACACTTTTTGCACTTGTGATAGTGTTGAAAAACCACTTTTCGCACTTGTGTTAGTGTTGAAAAAACACTTTTCGCACTTGTGTTGGTGCAGGAAACCACTTTTGCACTTGTATTAGTGTGGAAAAACCACTTTTCACACTTGTGTTAGTGTTGAAAAACCACTTTTCGCACTTGTGTTAATGTTGAAAAACCACTTTTCGCACTTGTGTTGGTGCAGGAAACCACTTTTGCACTTGTATTAGTGTGGACAAAACACTTTTTGCACTTGTGATAGTGTTGAAAAACCACTTTTCGCACTTGTGTTAGTGTTGAAAAACCACTTTTCGCACTTGTGTTGGTGCAGGAAACCACTTTTGCACTTGTATTAGTGTGGAAAAAACACTTTTCGCACTTGTGATAGTGTTGAAAAACCATTTTTCGCACTTGTGATAGTGTTGAAAAACCACTTTTCGCACTTGTGTTGGTGCAGGAAACCACTTTTGCACTTGTATTAGTGTGGAAAAAATACTTTTTGCACTTGTGATAGTGTTGAAAAACCACTTTTCGCACTTGTGTTAGTGTTGAAAAACCACATTTCGCACTTGTATTGGTGCAGGAAACCACTTTTGCACTTGTATTAGTGTGGAAAAAAGACTTTTGGCACTTGTGTTAGTGTTGAAAAACCACTTTTCGCACTTGTGTTATTGTTGAAAAACCGCTTTTCGCACTTGTGTTGGTGCAGGAAACCACTTTTGCACTTGTATTAGTGTGGAAAAAACACTTTTCGCACTTGTGTTAGTGTTGAAAAACCACTTTTCGCACTTGTGTTAGTGTTGAAAAACCACTTTTCGCACTTGTGTTGGTGCAGGAAACCACTTTTGCACTTGTATTAGTGTGGAAAAACCACTTTTCGCACTTGTGTTAGTGTTGAAAAACCACTTTTCACACTTGTGTTATTGTTGAAAAACCACTTTTCGCACTTGTGTTAGTGTTGAAAAACCACTTTTCGCACGTGTGTTGGTGCAGGAAACCACTTTTCGCACTTGTGTTAGTGTTGAAAAACCACTTTTCGCACTTGTGTTAGTGTTGAAAAACCACTTTGCGCACTTGTGTTAGTGTTGAAAAACCACTTTTCGCACTTGTGTTGGTGCAGGAAACCACTTTTGCACTTGTATTAGTGTGGAAAAAACACTTTTCGCACTTATGATAGTGTTGAAAAACCACATTTCGCACTTGTGTTAGTGTTGAAAAACCACTTTTCGCACTTATGTTGGTGCAGGAAACCACTTTTGCACTTGTATTAGTGTGGAAAAAACACTTTTCGCACTTGTGTTAGTGTTGAAAAACCACTTTTCGCACTTGTGTTAGTGTTGAAAAACCACTTTGCGCACTTGTGTTGGTGCAGGAAACCAATTCTGCACTTGTATTAGTGTGGAAAAAACACTTTTTGCACTTGTGATAGTGTTGAAAAACCACTTTTCGCACTTGTGTTAGTGTTGAAAAAACACTTTTCGCACTTGTGTTGGTGCAGGAAACCACTTTTGCACTTGTATTAGTGTGGAAAAACCACTTTTCACACTTGTGTTAGTGTTGAAAAACCACTTTTCGCACTTGTGTTAGTGTTGAAAAACCACTTTTCGCACTTGTGTTGGTGCAGGAAACCACTTTTGCACTTGTATTAGTGTGGACAAAACACTTTTTGCACTTGTGATAGTGTTGAAAAACCACTTTTCGCACTTGTGTTAGTGTTGAAAAACCACTTTTCGCACTTGTGTTGGTGCAGGAAACCACTTTTGCACTTGTATTAGTGTGGAAAAACCACTTTTCGCACTTGTGTTAGTGTTGAAAAACCACTTTTCGCACTTGTGTTAGTGTTGAAAAACCACTTTTCGCACTTGTGTTAGTGTTGAAAAACCACTTTTCGCACGTGTGTTGGTGCAGGAAACCACTTTTGCACTTGTATTAGTGTGGAAAAAACACTTTTCGCACTTGTATTAGTGTGGAAAAACCACTTTTCACACTTGTGTTAGTGTTGAAAAACCACTTTTCGCACTTGTGTTAGTGTTGAAAAACCACTTTTCGCACTTGTGTTAGTGTTGAAAAACCACTTTTCGCACTTGTGTTGTTGCAGGAAACCACTTTTGCACTTGTATTAGTGTGGAAAAAACACTTTTTGCACTTGTGATAGTGTTGAAAAACCACTTTTCGCACTTGTGTTAGTGTTGAAAAACCACATTTCGCACTTGTGTTGGTGCAGGAAACCACTTTTGCACTTGTATTAGTGTGGAAAAAACACTTTTCGCACTTGTATTAGTGTGGAAAAACCACTTTTCACACTTGTGTTAGTGTTAAAAAACCACTTTTTGCACTTGTGTTAGTGTTGAAAAACCACTTTTCGCATGTGTGTTGGTGCAGGAAACCACTTTTCGCACTTGTGTTAGTGTTGAAAAACCACTTTTCGCACTTGTGTTAGTGTTGAAAAACCACTTTTCGCACTTGTGTTAGTGTTGAAAAACCACTTTTCGCACTTGTGTTGTTGCAGGAAACCACTTTTGCACTTGTATTAGTGTGGAAAAAACACTTTTTGCACTTGTGATAGTGTTGAAAAACCACTTTTCGCACTTGTGTTAGTGTTGAAAAACCACATTTCGCACTTGTGTTGGTGCAGGAAACCACTTTTGCACTTGTATTAGTGTGGAAAAAACACTTTTCGCACTTGTGTTAGTGTTGAAAAACCACTTTTCGCACTTGCGTTAGTGTTGAAAAACCACTTTTTGCACTTGTGATAGTGTTGAAAAACCACTTTTCGCATGTGTGTTGGTGCAGGAAACCACATTTCGCACTTGTGTTAGTGTTGAAAAACCACTTTTCGCACTTATGTTAGTGTTGAAAAACCACTTTTCGCACTTGTGTTAGTGTTGAAACACCACTTTTCGCACTTGTGTTGGTGCAGGAAACCACTTTTGCACTTGTATTAGTGTGGAAAAAACACTTTTTGCACTTGTGATAGTGTTGAAAAACCACTTTTCACACTTGTGTTAGTGTTGAAAAACCACATTTCGCACTTGTGTTGGTGCAGGAAACCACTTTTGCACTTGTATTAGTGTGGAAAAAACACTTTTCGCACTTGTGTTAGTGTTGAAAAACCACTTTTCGCACTTGTGTTAGTGTTGAAAAACCACTTTTCGCACTTGTGTTGGTGCAGGATACCACTTTTGCACTTGTATTAGTGTGGAAAAAACATTTTTCACACTTGTGTTAGTGTTGAAAAACCACTTTTCGCACTTGTGTTGGTGTTGAAAAACCACTTTTCGCACTTGTGTTGGTGCAGGAAACCACTTTTTGCACTTGCGATAGTGTTGAAAAACCACTTTTCGCACTTGTGTTAGTGTTGAAAAAACATGTTTCGCACTTGTGTTGGTGCAGGAAACCACTTTTGCACTTGTATTAGTGTGGAAAAACCACTTTTCACACTTGTGTTAGTGTTGAAAAACCACTTTTCGCACTTGTGTTAGTGTTGAAAAACCACTTTGCGCACTTGTGTTGGTGCAGGAAACCACTTCTGCACTTGTATTAGTGTGGAAAAAACACTTTTTGCACTTGTGATAGTGTTGAAAAACCACTTTTCGCACTTGTGTTAGTGATGAAAAAACACTTTTCGCACTTGTGTTGGTGCAGGAAACCACTTTTGCACTTGTATTAGTGTGGAAAAACCACTTTTCACACTTGTGTTAGTGTTGAAAAACCACTTTTCGCACTTGTGTTAATGTTGAAAAAGCACTTTTCACACTTGTGTTGGTGCAGGAAACCACTTTTGCACTTGTATTAGTGTGGAAAAAACACTTTTTGCACTTGTGATAGTGTTGAAAAACCACTTTTCGCACTTGTGTTAGTGTTGAAAAACCACTTTTCGCACTTGTGTTGGTGCAGGAAACCACTTTTGCACTTGTATTAGTGTGGAAAAAACACTTTTCGCACTTGTGTTAGTGTTGAAAAACCACTTTTCGCACTTGTGTTAGTGTTGAAAAACCACTTTTCACACTTGTGTTGGTACAGGAAACCACTTTTGCACTTGTATTAGTGTGGAAAAACCACTTTTCGCACTTGTGTTAGTGTTGAAAACCACTTTTCGCACTTGTGTTAGTGTTGAAAAACCACTTTTCGCACTTGTGTTAGTGTTGAAAAACCACATTTCGCACTTGTGTTGGTGCAGGAAACCACTTTTGCACTTGTATTAGTGTGGAAAAAACACTTTTCGCACTTGTGTTAGTGTTGAAAAACCACTTTTCGCACTTGTGTTAGTGTTGAAAAACCACTTTTCGCACTTGTGTTGGTGCAGGAAACCACTTTTGCAGTTGTATTAGTGTGGAAAAAACACTTTTCGCACTTGTGTTAGTGTTGAAAAACCACTTTTCGCACTTGTGTTAATGTTGAAAAACCACTTTTCGCACTTGTGTTAATGTTGAAAAACCACTTTTCGCACTTGTGTTGGTGCAGGCAACCACTTTTGCACTTGTATTAGTGTGGAAAAACCACTTTTCGCACTTGTGTTAGTGTTGAAAAACCACTTTTCACACTTGTGTTAGTGTTGAAAAACCACTTTTCGCACTTATGTTGGTGCAGGAAACCACTTTTGCACTTGTATTAGTGTGGAAAAAACGCTTTTCGCACTTGTGTTAGTGTTGAAAAACCACTTTTCGCACTTGTGTTAGTGTTGAAAAACCACTTTTCGCACTTGTGTTGGTGCAGGAAACCACTTCTGCACTTGTATTAGTGTGGAAAAAACACTTTTTGCACTTGTGATAGTGTTGAAAAACCACTTTTCGCACTTGTGTTAGTGTTGAAAAAACACTTTTCGCACTTGTGTTGGTGCAGGAAACCACTTTTGCACTTGTATTAGTGTGGAAAAACCACTTTTCACACTTGTGTTAGTGTTGAAAAACCACTTTTCGCACTTGTGTTGGTGCAGGAAACCACTTTTGCACTTGTTTTAGTGTGGAAAAACCACTTTTTCGCACTTGTGTTATTGTTGAAAAACCACTTTTCGCACTTGTGTTCGTGTTGAAAAACCACTTTTCGCACTTGTGTTGGTGCAGGAAACCACTTTTGCACTTGTATTAGTGTGGACAAAACACTTTTTGCACTTGTGATAGTGTTGAAAAACCACTTTTCGCACTTGTGTTAGTGTTGAAAAACCACTTTTCGCACTTGTGTTGGTGCAGGAAACCACTTTTGCACTTGTATTAGTGTGGAAAAACCACTTTTCGCACTTGTGTTAGTGTTGAAAAACAACTTTTCGCACTTGTGTTAGTGTTGAAAAACCACTTTTCGCACTTGTGTTAGTGTTGAAAAACCACTTTTCGCACTTGTGTTGGTGCAGGAAACCACTTTTGCACTTGTATTAGTGTGGAAAAAACACTTTTCGCACTTGTGTTAGTGTTGAAAAACCACTTTTCGCACTTGTGTTAGTGTTGAAAAACCACTTTTCGCACTTGCGTTGGTGCAGGAAACCACTTTTGCACTTGTATTAATGTGGAAAAACCACTTTTCGCACTTGTGTTAGTGTTGAAAAACCACTTTTCACACTTGTGTTAGTGTTGAAAAACCACTTTTCGCACTTGTGTTAGTGTTGAAAAACCACTTTTTGCATGTGTGTTGGTGCAGGAAACCACTTTTCGCACTTGTGTTAGTGTTGAAAAACCACTTTTCGCACTTGTGTTAGTGTTGAAAAACCACTTTTCGCACTTGTGTTAGTGTTGAAAAACCACTTTTCGCACTTGTGTTGGTGCAGGAAACCACTTTTGCACTTGTTTTAGTGTGGAAAAAACACTTCTTGCACTTGTGATAGTGTTGAAAAACCACTTTTCGCACTTGTGTTAGTGTTGAAAAACCACATTTCGCACTTGTGTTGGTGCAGGAAACCACTTTTGCACTTGTATTAGTGTGGAAAAAAGACTTTTGGCACTTGTGTTAGTGTTGAAAAACCACTTTTCGCACTTGTGTTAGTGTTGAAAAACCACTTTTCGCACTTGTGTTGGTGCAGGAAACCACTTTTGCACTTGTATTAGTGTGGAAAAAACACTTTTCGCACTTGTGTTAGTGTTGAAAAACCACTTTTCGCACTTGTGTTAGTGTTGAAAAACCACTTTTCGCACTTGTGTTGGTGCAGGAAACCACTTTTGCACTTGTATTAGTGTGGAAAAACCACTTTTCGCACTTGTGTTAGTGTTGAAAAACCACTTTTCACACTTGTGTTAGTGTTGAAAAACCACTTTTCGCACTTGTGTTAGTGTTGAAAAACCACTTTTCGCACGTGTGTTGGTGCAGGAAACCACTTTTCGCACTTGTGTTAGTGTTGAAAAACCACTTTTCGCACTTGTGTTAGTGTTGAAAAACCACTTTTCGCACTTGTGTTAGTGTTGAAAAACCACTTTTCGCACTTGTGTTGGTGCAGGAAACCACTTTTGCACTTGTATTAGTGTGGAAAAAACACTTTTTGCACTTGTGATAGTGTTGAAAAACCACATTTCGCACTTGTGTTAGTGTTGAAAAACCACTTTTCGCACTTGTGTTGGTGCAGGAAACCACTTTTGCACTTGTATTAGTGTGGGAAATACACTTTTCGCACTTGTGTTAGTGTTGAAAAACCACTTTTCGCACTTGTGTTAGTGTTGAAAAACCACTTTTCACACTTGTGTTGGTACAGGAAACCACTTTTGCACTTGTATTAGTGTGGAAAAAACACTTTTTGCACTTGTGATAGTGTTGAAAAATCACTTTTCGCACTTGTGTTAGTGTTGAAAAACCACTTTTCGCACTTATGTTGGTGCAGGAAACCACTTTTGCACTTGTATTAGTGTGGAAAAAACACTTTTCGCACTTGTGTTAGTGTTGAAAAACCACTTTTCGCACTTGTGTTAGTGTTTAAAAACCACTTTGCGCACTTGTGTTGGTGCAGGAAACCACTTCTGCACTTGTATTAGTGTGGAAAAAACACTTTTTGCACTTGTGATAGTGTTGAAAAACCACTTTTCGCACTTGTGTTGGTGCAGGAAACCACTTTTTGCACTTGTGATAGTGTTGAAAAACCACTTTTCGCACTTGTGTTAGTGTTGAAAAAACATGTTTCGCACTTGTGTTGGTGCAGGAAACCACTTTAGCACTTGTATTAGTGTGGAAAAACCACTTTTCACACTTGTGTTAGTGTTGAAAAACCACTTTTCGCACTTGTGTTAGTGTTGAAAAACCACTTTGCGCACTTGTGTTGGTGCAGGAAACCACTTCTGCACTTGTATTAGTGTGGAAAAAACACTTTTTGCACTTGTGATAGTGTTGAAAAACCACTTTTCGCACTTGTGTTAGTGTTGAAAAAACACTTTTCGCACTTGTGTTGGTGCAGGAAACACTTTTGCACTTGTATTAGTGTGGAAAAACCACTTTTCACACTTGTGTTAGTGTTGAAAAACCACTTTTCGCACTTGTGTTAATGTTGAAAAACCACTTTTTGCACTTGTGTTGGTGCAGGAAACCACTTTTGCACTTGTATTAGTGTGGACAAAACACTTTTTGCACTGTGATAGTGTTGAAAAACCACTTTTCGCACTTGTGTTAGTGTTGAAAAACCACTTTTCGCACTTGTGTTGGTGCAGGAAACCACTTTTGCACTTGTATTAGTGTGGAAAAAACACTTTTCGCACTTGTGTTAGTGTTGAAAAACCACTTTTCGCACTTGTGTTAGTGTTGAAAAACCACTTTTCACACTTGTGTTGGTACAGGAAACCACTTTTGCACTTGTATTAGTGTGGAAAAACCACTTTTCGCACTTGTGTTAGTGTTGAAAACACTTTTCGCACTTGTGTTAGTGTTGAAAAACCACTTTTCGCACTTGTGTTAGTGTTGAAAAACCACATTTCGCACTTGTGTTGGTGCAGGAAACCACTTTTGCACTTGTATTAGTGTGGAAAAAACACTTTTCGCACTTGTGTTAGTGTTGAAAAACACTTTTCGCACTTGTGTTAGTGTTGAAAAACCACTTTTCGCACTTGTGTTGGTGCAGGAAACCACTTTTGCAGTTGTATTAGTGTGGAAAAAAACACTTTTCGCACTTGTGTTAGTGTTGAAAAACCACTTTTCGCACTTGTGTTAATGTTGAAAAAACACTTTTCGCACTTGTGTTAATGTGAAAAACACTTTTCGCACTTGTGTTGGTGCAGGCAACCACTTTTGCACTTGTATTAGTGTGGAAAAACCACTTTTCGCACTTGTGTTAGTGTTGAAAAACCACTTTTCACACTTGTGTTAGTGTTGAAAAACCACTTTTCGCACTTATGTTGGTGCAGGAAACCACTTCTGCACTTGTATTAGTGTGGAAAAAACACTTTTTGCACTTGTGATAGTGTTGAAAAACCACTTTTCGCACTTGTGTTAGTGTTGAAAAACCACTTTTCACACTTGTGTTGGTACAGGAAACCACTTTTGCACTTGTATTAGTGTGGAAAAAACACTTTTTGCACTTGTGATAGTGTTGAAAAACCACTTTTCGCACTTGTGTTAGTGTTGAAAAACCACTTTTCGCACTTATGTTGGTGCAGGAAACCACTTTTGCACTTGTATTAGTGTGGAAAAAACACTTTTCGCACTTGTGTTAGTGTTGAAAAACCACTTTTCGCACTTGTGTTAGTGTTTAAAAACCACTTTGCGCACTTGTGTTGGTGCAGGAAACCACTTCTGCACTTGTATTAGTGTGGAAAAAACACTTTTTGCACTTGTGATAGTGTTGAAAAACCACTTTTCGCACTTGTGTTGGTGCAGGAAACCACTTTTTGCACTTGTGATAGTGTTGAAAAACCACTTTTCGCACTTGTGTTAGTGTTGAAAAAACATGTTTCGCACTTGTGTTGGTGCAGGAAACCACTTTAGCACTTGTATTAGTGTGGAAAAACCACTTTTCACACTTGTGTTAGTGTTGAAAAACCACTTTTCGCACTTGTGTTAGTGTTGAAAAACCACTTTGCGCACTTGTGTTGGTGCAGGAAACCACTTCTGCACTTGTATTAGTGTGGAAAAAACACTTTTTGCACTTGTGATAGTGTTGAAAAACCACTTTTCGCACTTGTGTTAGTGTTGAAAAAACACTTTTCGCACTTGTGTTGGTGCAGGAAACCACTTTTGCACTTGTATTAGTGTGGAAAAACCACTTTTCACACTTGTGTTAGTGTTGAAAAACCACTTTTCGCACTTGTGTTAATGTTGAAAAACCACTTTTCGCACTTGTGTTGGTGCAGGAAACCACTTTTGCACTTGTATTAGTGTGGACAAAACACTTTTTGCACTTGTGATAGTGTTGAAAAACCACTTTTCGCACTTGTGTTAGTGTTGAAAAACCACTTTTCGCACTTGTGTTGGTGCAGGAAACCACTTTTGCACTTGTATTAGTGTGGAAAAAACACTTTTCGCACTTGTGTTAGTGTTGAAAAACCACTTTTCGCACTTGTGTTAGTGTTGAAAAACCACTTTTCACACTTGTGTTGGTACAGGAAACCACTTTTGCACTTGTATTAGTGTGGAAAAACCACTTTTCGCACTTGTGTTAGTGTTGAAAACCACTTTTCGCACTTGTGTTAGTGTTGAAAAACCACTTTTCGCACTTGTGTTAGTGTTGAAAAACCACATTTCGCACTTGTGTTGGTGCAGGAAACCACTTTTGCACTTGTATTAGTGTGGAAAAAACACTTTTCGCACTTGTGTTAGTGTTGAAAAACCACTTTTCGCACTTGTGTTAGTGTTGAAAAACCACTTTTCGCACTTGTGTTGGTGCAGGAAACCACTTTTGCAGTTGTATTAGTGTGGAAAAAACACTTTTCGCACTTGTGTTAGTGTTGAAAAACCACTTTTCGCACTTGTGTTAATGTTGAAAAAACACTTTTCGCACTTGTGTTAATGTTGAAAAACCACTTTTCGCACTTGTGTTGGTGCAGGCAACCACTTTTGCACTTGTATTAGTGTGGAAAAACCACTTTTCGCACTTGTGTTAGTGTTGAAAAACCACTTTTCACACTTGTGTTAGTGTTGAAAAACCACTTTTCGCACTTATGTTGGTGCAGGAAACCACTTCTGCACTTGTATTAGTGTGGAAAAAACACTTTTTGCACTTGTGATAGTGTTGAAAAACCACTTTTCGCACTTGTGTTAGTGTTGAAAAAACACTTTTCGCACTTGTGTTGGTGCAGGAAACCACTTTTGCACTTGTATTAGTGTGGAAAAACCACTTTTCACACTTGTGTTAGTGTTGAAAAACCACTTTTCGCACTTGTGTTAGTGTTGAAAAACCACTTTTCGCACTTGTGTTGGTGCAGGAAACCACTTTTGCACTTGTTTTAGTGTGGAAAAACCACTTTTTCGCACTTGTGTTATTGTTGAAAAACCACTTTTCGCACTTGTGTTCGTGTTGAAAAACCACTTTTCGCACTTGTGTAGGTGCAGGAAACCACTTTTGCACTTGTATTAGTGTGGACAAAACACTTTTTGCACTTGTGATAGTGTTGAAAAACCACTTTTCGCACTTGTGTTAGTGTTGAAAAACCACTTTTCGCACTTGTGTTGGTGCAGGAAACCACTTTTGCACTTGTATTAGTGTGGAAAAACCACTTTTCTCACTTGTGTTAGTGTTGAAAAACAACTTTTCGCACTTGTGTTAGTGTTGAAAAACCACTTTTCGCACCTGTGTTAGTGTTGAAAAACCACTTTTCGCACTTGTGTTGGTGCAGGAAACCACTTTTGCACTTGTATTAGTGTGGAAAAAACACTTTTCGCACTTGTGTTAGTGTTGAAAAACTACTTTTCGCACTTGTGTTAGTGTTGAAAAACCACTTTTCGCACTTGCGTTGGTGCAGGAAACCACTTTTGCACTTGTATTAGTGTGGAAAAACCACTTTTCGCACTTGTGTTAGTGTTGAAAAACCACTTTTCACACTTGTGTTAGTGTTGAAAAACCACTTTTCGCACTTGTGTTAGTGTTGAAAAACCACTTTTTGCATGTGTGTTGGTGCAGGAAACCACTTTTCGCACTTGTGTTAGTGTTGAAAAACCACTTTTCGCACTTGTGTTAGTGTTGAAAAACCACTTTTCGCACTTGTGTTAGTGTTGAAAAACCACTTTTCGCACTTGTTTTGGTGCAGGAAACCACTTTTGCACTTATATTAGTGTGGAAAAAACACTTCTTGCACTTGTGATAGTGTTGAAAAACCACTTTTCGCACTTGTGTTAGTGTTGAAAAACCACATTTCGCACTTGTGTTGGTGCAGGAAACCACTTTTGCACTTGTATTAGTGTGGAAAAAAGACTTTTGGCACTTGTGTTAGTGTTGAAAAACCACTTTTCGCACTTGTGTTAGTGTTGAAAAACCACTTTTCGCACTTGTGTTGGTGCAGGAAACCACTTTTGCACTTGTATTAGTGTGGAAAAAACACTTTTCGCACTTGTGTTAGTGTTGAAAAACCACTTTTCGCACTTGTGTTAGTGTTGAAAAACCACTTTTCGCACTTGTGTTGGTGCAGGAAACCACTTTTGCACTTGTATTAGTGTGGAAAAACCACTTTTCGCACTTGTGTTAGTGTTGAAAAACCACTTTTCACACTTGTGTTAGTGTTGAAAAACCACTTTTCGCACTTGTGTTAGTGTTGAAAAACCACTTTTCGCACGTGTGTTGGTGCAGGAAACCACTTTTCGCACTTGTGTTAGTGTTGAAAAACCACTTTTCGCACTTGTGTTAGTGTTGAAAAACCACTTTTCGCACTTGTGTTAGTGTTGAAAAACCACTTTTCGCACTTGTGTTGGTGCAGGAAACCACTTTTGCACTTGTATTAGTGTGGAAAAACCACTTTTCACACTTGTGTTAGTGTTGAAAAACCACTTTTCGCACTTGTGTTGGTGCAGGAAACCACTTTTGCACTTGTTTTAGTGTGGAAAAACCACTTTTTCGCACTTGTGTTATTGTTGAAAAACCACTTTTCGCACTTGTGTTCGTGTTGAAAAACCACTTTTCGCACTTGTGTTGGTGCAGGAAACCACTTTTGCACTTGTATTAGTGTGGACAAAACACTTTTTGCACTTGTGATAGTGTTGAAAAACCACTTTTCGCACTTGTGTTAGTGTTGAAAAACCACTTTTCGCACTTGTGTTGGTGCAGGAAACCACTTTTGCACTTGTATTAGTGTGGAAAAACCACTTTTCGCACTTGTGTTAGTGTTGAAAAACAACTTTTCGCACTTGTGTTAGTGTTGAAAAACCACTTTTCGCACTTGTGTTAGTGTTGAAAAACCACTTTTCGCACTTGTGTTGGTGCAGGAAACCACTTTTGCACTTGAATTAGTGTGGAAAAAACACTTTTCGCACTTGTGTTAGTGTTGAAAAACCACTTTTCGCACTTGTGTTAGTGTTGAAAAACCACTTTTCGCACTTGCGTTGGTGCAGGAAACCACTTTTGCACTTGTATTAATGTGGAAAAACCACTTTTCGCACTTGTGTTAGTGTTGAAAAACCACTTTTCACACTTGTGTTAGTGTTGAAAAACCACTTTTCGCACTTGTGTTAGTGTTGAAAAACCACTTTTTGCATGTGTGTTGGTGCAGGAAACCACTTTTCGCACTTGTGTTAGTGTTGAAAAACCACTTTTCGCACTTGTGTTAGTGTTGAAAAACCACTTTTCGCACTTGTGTTAGTGTTGAAAAACCACTTTTCGCACTTGTGTTGGTGCAGGAAACCACTTTTGCACTTGTATTAGTGTGGAAAAAACACTTTTCGCACTTGTGTTAGTGTTGAAAAACCACTTTTCGCACTTGTGTTAGTGTTGAAAAACCACTTTTCGCACTTGTGTTGGTGCAGGAAACCACTTTTGCACTTGTATTAGTGTGGAAAAAACACTTTTCGCACTTGTGTTAGTGTTGAAAAACCACTTTGCGCACTTGTGTTGGTGCAGGAAACCACTTCTGCACTTGTATTAGTGTGGAAAAAACACTTTTCGCACTTGTGTTAGTGTTGAAAAAACACTTTTCGCACTTGTGTTGGTGCAGGAAACCACTTTTGCACTTGTATTAGTGTGGAAAAACCACTTTTCACACTTGTGTTAGTGTTGAAAAACCACTTTTCGCACTTGTGTTAATGTTGAAAAACCACTTTTCGCACTTGTGTTGGTGCAGGAAACCACTTTTGCACTTGTATTAGTGTGGACAAAACACTTTTTGCACTTGTGATAGTGTTGAAAAACCACTTTTCGCACTTGTGTTAGTGTTGAAAAACCACTTTTCGCACTTGTGTTGGTGCAGGAAACCACTTTTGCACTTGTATTAGTGTGGAAAAAACACTTTTCGCACTTGTGTTAGTGTTGAAAAACCACTTTTCGCACTTGTGTTAGTGTTGAAAAACCACTTTTCACACTTGTGTTGGTACAGGAAACCACTTTTGCACTTGTATTAGTGTGGAAAAACCACTTTTCGCACTTGTGTTAGTGTTGAAAACCACTTTTCGCACTTGTGTTAGTGTTGAAAAACCACTTTTCGCACTTGTGTTAGTGTTGAAAAACCACATTTCGCACTTGTGTTGGTGCAGGAAACCACTTTTGCACTTGTATTAGTGTGGAAAAAACACTTTTCGCACTTGTGTTAGTGTTGAAAAACCACTTTTCGCACTTGTGTTAGTGTTGAAAAACCACTTTTCGCACTTGTGTTGGTGCAGGAAACCACTTTTGCAGTTGTATTAGTGTGGAAAAAACACTTTTCGCACTTGTGTTAGTGTTGAAAAACCACTTTTCGCACTTGTGTTAATGTTGAAAAAACACTTTTCGCACTTGTGTTAATGTTGAAAAACCACTTTTCGCACTTGTGTTGGTGCAGGCAACCACTTTTGCACTTGTATTAGTGTGGAAAAACCACTTTTCGCACTTGTGTTAGTGTTGAAAAACCACTTTTCACACTTGTGTTAGTGTTGAAAAACCACTTTTCGCACTTATGTTGGTGCAGGAAACCACTTCTGCACTTGTATTAGTGTGGAAAAAACACTTTTTGCACTTGTGATAGTGTTGAAAAACCACTTTTCGCACTTGTGTTAGTGTTGAAAAAACACTTTTCGCACTTGTGTTGGTGCAGGAAACCACTTTTGCACTTGTATTAGTGTGGAAAAACCACTTTTCACACTTGTGTTAGTGTTGAAAAACCACTTTTCGCACTTGTGTTAGTGTTGAAAAACCACTTTTCGCACTTGTGTTGGTGCAGGAAACCACTTTTGCACTTGTTTTAGTGTGGAAAAACCACTTTTTCGCACTTGTGTTATTGTTGAAAAACCACTTTTCGCACTTGTGTTCGTGTTGAAAAACCACTTTTCGCACTTGTGTAGGTGCAGGAAACCACTTTTGCACTTGTATTAGTGTGGACAAAACACTTTTTGCACTTGTGATAGTGTTGAAAAACCACTTTTCGCACTTGTGTTAGTGTTGAAAAACCACTTTTCGCACTTGTGTTGGTGCAGGAAACCACTTTTGCACTTGTATTAGTGTGGAAAAACCACTTTTCTCACTTGTGTTAGTGTTGAAAAACAACTTTTCGCACTTGTGTTAGTGTTGAAAAACCACTTTTCGCACCTGTGTTAGTGTTGAAAAACCACTTTTCGCACTTGTGTTGGTGCAGGAAACCACTTTTGCACTTGTATTAGTGTGGAAAAAACACTTTTCGCACTTGTGTTAGTGTTGAAAAACCACTTTTCGCACTTGTGTTAGTGTTGAAAAACCACTTTTCGCACTTGCGTTGGTGCAGGAAACCACTTTTGCACTTGTATTAGTGTGGAAAAACCACTTTTCGCACTTGTGTTAGTGTTGAAAAACCACTTTTCACACTTGTGTTAGTGTTGAAAAACCACTTTTCGCACTTGTGTTAGTGTTGAAAAACCACTTTTTGCATGTGTGTTGGTGCAGGAAACCACTTTTCGCACTTGTGTTAGTGTTGAAAAACCACTTTTCGCACTTGTGTTAGTGTTGAAAAACCACTTTTCGCACTTGTGTTAGTGTTGAAAAACCACTTTTCGCACTTGTTTTGGTGCAGGAAACCACTTTTGCACTTATATTAGTGTGGAAAAAACACTTCTTGCACTTGTGATAGTGTTGAAAAACCACTTTTCGCACTTGTGTTAGTGTTGAAAAACCACATTTCGCACTTGTGTTGGTGCAGGAAACCACTTTTGCACTTGTATTAGTGTGGAAAAAAGACTTTTGGCACTTGTGTTAGTGTTGAAAAACCACTTTTCGCACTTGTGTTAGTGTTGAAAAACCACTTTTCGCACTTGTGTTGGTGCAGGAAACCACTTTTGCACTTGTATTAGTGTGGAAAAAACACTTTTCGCACTTGTGTTAGTGTTGAAAAACCACTTTTCGCACTTGTGTTAGTGTTGAAAAACCACTTTTCGCACTTGTGTTGGTGCAGGAAACCACTTTTGCACTTGTATTAGTGTGGAAAAACCACTTTTCGCACTTGTGTTAGTGTTGAAAAACCACTTTTCACACTTGTGTTAGTGTTGAAAAACCACTTTTCGCACTTGTGTTAGTGTTGAAAAACCACTTTTCGCACGTGTGTTGGTGCAGGAAACCACTTTTCGCACTTGTGTTAGTGTTGAAAAACCACTTTTCGCACTTGTGTTAGTGTTGAAAAACCACTTTTCGCACTTGTGTTAGTGTTGAAAAACCACTTTTCGCACTTGTGTTGGTGCAGGAAACCACTTTTGCACTTGTATTAGTGTGGAAAAACCACTTTTCACACTTGTGTTAGTGTTGAAAAACCACTTTTCGCACTTGTGTTGGTGCAGGAAACCACTTTTGCACTTGTTTTAGTGTGGAAAAACCACTTTTTCGCACTTGTGTTATTGTTGAAAAACCACTTTTCGCACTTGTGTTCGTGTTGAAAAACCACTTTTCGCACTTGTGTTGGTGCAGGAAACCACTTTTGCACTTGTATTAGTGTGGAAAAACCACTTTTCACACTTGTGTTAGTGTTGAAAAACCACTTTTCGCACTTGTGATAGTGTTGAAAAACCACTTTTCGCACTTGTGTTAGTGTTGAAAAAACACTTTTTGCACTTGTGATAGTGTTGAAAAACCACTTTTTGCACTTGTGATAGTGTTGAAAAACAACTTTTCGCACTTGTGTTAGTGTTGAAAAACCACTTTTCGCACTTGTGTTAGTGTTGAAAAACCACTTTTCGCACTTGTGTTGGTGCAGGAAACCACTTTTGCACTTGAATTAGTGTGGAAAAAACACTTTTCGCACTTGTGTTAGTGTTGAAAAACCACTTTTCGCACTTGTGTTAGTGTTGAAAAACCACTTTTCGCACTTGCGTTGGTGCAGGAAACCACTTTTGCACTTGTATTAATGTGGAAAAACCACTTTTCGCACTTGTGTTAGTGTTGAAAAACCACTTTTCACACTTGTGTTAGTGTTGAAAAACCACTTTTCGCACTTGTGTTAGTGTTGAAAAACCACTTTTTGCATGTGTGTTGGTGCAGGAAACCACTTTTCGCACTTGTGTTAGTGTTGAAAAACCACTTTTCGCACTTGTGTTAGTGTTGAAAAACCACTTTTCGCACTTGTGTTAGTGTTGAAAAACCACTTTTCGCACTTGTGTTGGTGCAGGAAACCACTTTTGCACTTGTATTAGTGTGGAAAAAACACTTTTCGCACTTGTGTTAGTGTTGAAAAACCACTTTTCGCACTTGTGTTAGTGTTGAAAAACCACTTTTCGCACTTGTGTTGGTGCAGGAAACCACTTTTGCACTTGTATTAGTGTGGAAAAAACACTTTTCGCACTTGTGTTAGTGTTGAAAAACCACTTTGCGCACTTGTGTTGGTGCAGGAAACCACTTCTGCACTTGTATTAGTGTGGAAAAAACACTTTTTGCACTTGTGATAGTGTTGAAAAACCACTTTTCGCACTTGTGTTAGTGTTGAAAAAACACTTTTCGCACTTGTGTTGGTGCAGGAAACCACTTTTGCACTTGTATTAGTGTGGAAAAACCACTTTTCACACTTGTGTTAGTGTTGAAAAACCACTTTTCGCACTTGTGTTAATGTTGAAAAACCACTTTTCGCACTTGTGTTGGTGCAGGAAACCACTTTTGCACTTGTATTAGTGTGGACAAAACACTTTTTGCACTTGTGATAGTGTTGAAAAACCACTTTTCGCACTTGTGTTAGTGTTGAAAAACCACTTTTCGCACTTGTGTTGGTGCAGGAAACCACTTTTGCACTTGTATTAGTGTGGAAAAAACACTTTTCGCACTTGTGTTAGTGTTGAAAAACCACTTTTCGCACTTGTGTTAGTGTTGAAAAACCACTTTTCACACTTGTGTTGGTACAGGAAACCACTTTTGCACTTGTATTAGTGTGGAAAAACCACTTTTCGCACTTGTGTTAGTGTTGAAAACCACTTTTCGCACTTGTGTTAGTGTTGAAAAACCACTTTTCGCACTTGTGTTAGTGTTGAAAAACCACATTTCGCACTTGTGTTGGTGCAGGAAACCACTTTTGCACTTGTATTAGTGTGGAAAAAACACTTTTCGCACTTGTGTTAGTGTTGAAAAACCACTTTTCGCACTTGTGTTAGTGTTGAAAAACCACTTTTCGCACTTGTGTTGGTGCAGGAAACCACTTTTGCAGTTGTATTAGTGTGGAAAAAACACTTTTCGCACTTGTGTTAGTGTTGAAAAACCACTTTTCGCACTTGTGTTAATGTTGAAAAAACACTTTTCGCACTTGTGTTAATGTTGAAAAACCACTTTTCGCACTTGTGTTGGTGCAGGCAACCACTTTTGCACTTGTATTAGTGTGGAAAAACCACTTTTCGCACTTGTGTTAGTGTTGAAAAACCACTTTTCACACTTGTGTTAGTGTTGAAAAACCACTTTTCGCACTTATGTTGGTGCAGGAAACCACTTCTGCACTTGTATTAGTGTGGAAAAAACACTTTTTGCACTTGTGATAGTGTTGAAAAACCACTTTTCGCACTTGTGTTAGTGTTGAAAAAACACTTTTCGCACTTGTGTTGGTGCAGGAAACCACTTTTGCACTTGTATTAGTGTGGAAAAACCACTTTTCACACTTGTGTTAGTGTTGAAAAACCACTTTTCGCACTTGTGTTAGTGTTGAAAAACCACTTTTCGCACTTGTGTTGGTGCAGGAAACCACTTTTGCACTTGTTTTAGTGTGGAAAAACCACTTTTTCGCACTTGTGTTATTGTTGAAAAACCACTTTTCGCACTTGTGTTCGTGTTGAAAAACCACTTTTCGCACTTGTGTAGGTGCAGGAAACCACTTTTGCACTTGTATTAGTGTGGACAAAACACTTTTTGCACTTGTGATAGTGTTGAAAAACCACTTTTCGCACTTGTGTTAGTGTTGAAAAACCACTTTTCGCACTTGTGTTGGTGCAGGAAACCACTTTTGCACTTGTATTAGTGTGGAAAAACCACTTTTCTCACTTGTGTTAGTGTTGAAAAACAACTTTTCGCACTTGTGTTAGTGTTGAAAAACCACTTTTCGCACCTGTGTTAGTGTTGAAAAACCACTTTTCGCACTTGTGTTGGTGCAGGAAACCACTTTTGCACTTGTATTAGTGTGGAAAAAACACTTTTCGCACTTGTGTTAGTGTTGAAAAACCACTTTTCGCACTTGTGTTAGTGTTGAAAAACCACTTTTCGCACTTGCGTTGGTGCAGGAAACCACTTTTGCACTTGTATTAGTGTGGAAAAACCACTTTTCGCACTTGTGTTAGTGTTGAAAAACCACTTTTCACACTTGTGTTAGTGTTGAAAAACCACTTTTCGCACTTGTGTTAGTGTTGAAAAACCACTTTTTGCATGTGTGTTGGTGCAGGAAACCACTTTTCGCACTTGTGTTAGTGTTGAAAAACCACTTTTCGCACTTGTGTTAGTGTTGAAAAACCACTTTTCGCACTTGTGTTAGTGTTGAAAAACCACTTTTCGCACTTGTTTTGGTGCAGGAAACCACTTTTGCACTTATATTAGTGTGGAAAAAACACTTCTTGCACTTGTGATAGTGTTGAAAAACCACTTTTCGCACTTGTGTTAGTGTTGAAAAACCACATTTCGCACTTGTGTTGGTGCAGGAAACCACTTTTGCACTTGTATTAGTGTGGAAAAAAGACTTTTGGCACTTGTGTTAGTGTTGAAAAACCACTTTTCGCACTTGTGTTAGTGTTGAAAAACCACTTTTCGCACTTGTGTTGGTGCAGGAAACCACTTTTGCACTTGTATTAGTGTGGAAAAAACACTTTTCGCACTTGTGTTAGTGTTGAAAAACCACTTTTCGCACTTGTGTTAGTGTTGAAAAACCACTTTTCGCACTTGTGTTGGTGCAGGAAACCACTTTTGCACTTGTATTAGTGTGGAAAAACCACTTTTCGCACTTGTGTTAGTGTTGAAAAACCACTTTTCACACTTGTGTTAGTGTTGAAAAACCACTTTTCGCACTTGTGTTAGTGTTGAAAAACCACTTTTCGCACGTGTGTTGGTGCAGGAAACCACTTTTCGCACTTGTGTTAGTGTTGAAAAACCACTTTTCGCACTTGTGTTAGTGTTGAAAAACCACTTTTCGCACTTGTGTTAGTGTTGAAAAACCACTTTTCGCACTTGTGTTGGTGCAGGAAACCACTTTTGCACTTGTATTAGTGTGGAAAAACCACTTTTCACACTTGTGTTAGTGTTGAAAAACCACTTTTCGCACTTGTGTTGGTGCAGGAAACCACTTTTGCACTTGTTTTAGTGTGGAAAAACCACTTTTTCGCACTTGTGTTATTGTTGAAAAACCACTTTTCGCACTTGTGTTCGTGTTGAAAAACCACTTTTCGCACTTGTGTTGGTGCAGGAAACCACTTTTGCACTTGTATTAGTGTGGACAAAACACTTTTTGCACTTGTGATAGTGTTGAAAAACCACTTTTCGCACTTGTGTTAGTGTTGAAAAACCACTTTTCGCACTTGTGTTGGTGCAGGAAACCACTTTTGCACTTGTATTAGTGTGGAAAAACCACTTTTCGCACTTGTGTTAGTGTTGAAAAACAACTTTTCGCACTTGTGTTAGTGTTGAAAAACCACTTTTCGCACTTGTGTTAGTGTTGAAAAACCACTTTTCGCACTTGTGTTGGTGCAGGAAACCACTTTTGCACTTGAATTAGTGTGGAAAAAACACTTTTCGCACTTGTGTTAGTGTTGAAAAACCACTTTTCGCACTTGTGTTAGTGTTGAAAAACCACTTTTCGCACTTGCGTTGGTGCAGGAAACCACTTTTGCACTTGTATTAATGTGGAAAAACCACTTTTCGCACTTGTGTTAGTGTTGAAAAACCACTTTTCACACTTGTGTTAGTGTTGAAAAACCACTTTTCGCACTTGTGTTAGTGTTGAAAAACCACTTTTTGCATGTGTGTTGGTGCAGGAAACCACTTTTCGCACTTGTGTTAGTGTTGAAAAACCACTTTTCGCACTTGTGTTAGTGTTGAAAAACCACTTTTCGCACTTGTGTTAGTGTTGAAAAACCACTTTTCGCACTTGTGTTGGTGCAGGAAACCACTTTTGCACTTGTATTAGTGTGGAAAAAACACTTCTTGCACTTGTGATAGTGTTGAAAAACCACTTTTCGCACTTGTGTTAGTGTTGAAAAACCACATTTCGCACTTGTGTTGGTGCAGGAAACCACTTTTGCACTTGTATTAGTGTGGAAAAAAGACTTTTGGCACTTGTGTTAGTGTTGAAAAACCACTTTTCGCACTTGTGTTAGTGTTGAAAAACCACTTTTCGCACTTGTGTTGGTGCAGGAAACCACTTTTGCACTTGTATTAGTGTGGAAAAAACACTTTTCGCACTTGTGTTAGTGTTGAAAAACCACTTTTCGCACTTGTGTTAGTGTTGAAAAACCACTTTTCGCACTTGTGTTGGTGCAGGAAACCACTTTTGCACTTGTATTAGTGTGGAAAAAACACTTTTCGCACTTGTGTTAGTGTTGAAAAACCACTTTTCGCACTTGTGTTAGTGTTGAAAAACCACTTTTCGCACTTGTGTTGGTGCAGGAAACCACTTTTGCACTTGTATTAGTGTGGAAAAAACACTTTTCGCACTTGTGTTAGTGTTGAAAAACCACTTTTCGCACTTGTGTTAGTGTTGAAAAACCACTTTTCGCACTTGTGTTGGTGCAGGAAACCACTTTTGCAGTTGTATTAGTGTGGAAAAAACACTTTTCGCACTTGTGTTAGTGTTGAAAAACCACTTTTCGCACTTGTGTTAATGTTGAAAAACCACTTTTCGCACTTGTGTTAATGTTGAAAAACCACTTTTCGCACTTGTGTTGGTGCAGGCAACCACTTTTGCACTTGTATTAGTGTGGAAAAACCACTTTTCGCACTTGTGTTAGTGTTGAAAAACCACTTTTCACACTTGTGTTAGTGTTGAAAAACCACTTTTCGCACTTATGTTGGTGCAGGAAACCACTTCTGCACTTGTATTAGTGTGGAAAAAACACTTTTTGCACTTGTGATAGTGTTGAAAAACCACTTTTCGCACTTGTGTTAGTGTTGAAAAAACACTTTTCGCACTTGTGTTGGTGCAGGAAACCACTCTTGCACTTGTATTAGTGTGGAAAAACCACTTTTCACACTTGTGTTAGTGTTGAAAAACCACTTTTCGCACTTGTGTTAGTGTTGAAAAACCACTTTTCGCACTTGTGTTGGTGCAGGAAACCACTTTTGCACTTGTTTTAGTGTGGAAAAACCACTTTTTCGCACTTGTGTTATTGTTGAAAAACCACTTTTCGCACTTGTGTTCGTGTTGAAAAACCACTTTTCGCACTTGTGTAGGTGCAGGAAACCACTTTTGCACTTGTATTAGTGTGGACAAAACACTTTTTGCACTTGTGATAGTGTTGAAAAACCACTTTTCGCACTTGTGTTAGTGTTGAAAAACCACTTTTCGCACTTGTGTTGGTGCAGGAAACCACTTTTGCACTTGTATTAGTGTGGAAAAACCACTTTTCTCACTTGTGTTAGTGTTGAAAAACAACTTTTCGCACTTGTGTTAGTGTTGAAAAACCACTTTTCGCACCTGTGTTAGTGTTGAAAAACCACTTTTCGCACTTGTGTTGGTGCAGGAAACCACTTTTGCACTTGTATTAGTGTGGAAAAAACACTTTTCGCACTTGTGTTAGTGTTGAAAAACCACTTTTCGCACTTGTGTTAGTGTTGAAAAACCACTTTTCGCACTTGCGTTGGTGCAGGAAACCACTTTTGCACTTGTATTAGTGTGGAAAAACCACTTTTCGCACTTGTGTTAGTGTTGAAAAACCACTTTTCACACTTGTGTTAGTGTTGAAAAACCACTTTTCGCACTTGTGTTAGTGTTGAAAAACCACTTTTTGCATGTGTGTTGGTGCAGGAAACCACTTTTCGCACTTGTGTTAGTGTTGAAAAACCACTTTTCGCACTTGTGTTAGTGTTGAAAAACCACTTTTCGCACTTGTGTTAGTGTTGAAAAACCACTTTTCGCACTTGTTTTGGTGCAGGAAACCACTTTTGCACTTATATTAGTGTGGAAAAAACACTTCTTGCACTTGTGATAGTGTTGAAAAACCACTTTTCGCACTTGTGTTAGTGTTGAAAAACCACATTTCGCACTTGTGTTGGTGCAGGAAACCACTTTTGCACTTGTATTAGTGTGGAAAAAAGACTTTTGGCACTTGAGTTAGTGTTGAAAAACCACTTTTCGCACTTGTGTTAGTGTTGAAAAACCACTTTTCGCACTTGTGTTGGTGCAGGAAACCACTTTTGCACTTGTATTAGTGTGGAAAAAACACTTTTCGCACTTGTGTTAGTGTTGAAAAACCACTTTTCGCACTTGTGTTAGTGTTGAAAAACCACTTTTCGCACTTGTGTTGGTGCAGGAAACCACTTTTGCACTTGTATTAGTGTGGAAAAACCACTTTTCGCACTTGTGTTAGTGTTGAAAAACCACTTTTCACACTTGTGTTAGTGTTGAAAAACCACTTTTCGCACTTGTGTTAGTGTTGAAAAACCACTTTTCGCACGTGTGTTGGTGCAGGAAACCACTTTTCGCACTTGTGTTAGTGTTGAAAAACCACTTTTCGCACTTGTGTTAGTGTTGAAAAACCACTTTTCGCACTTGTGTTAGTGTTGAAAAACCACTTTTCGCACTTGTGTTGGTGCAGGAAACCACTTTTGCACTTGTATTAGTGTGGAAAAACCACTTTTCACACTTGTGTTAGTGTTGAAAAACCACTTTTCGCACTTGTGTTGGTGCAGGAAACCACTTTTGCACTTGTTTTAGTGTGGAAAAACCACTTTTTCGCACTTGTGTTATTGTTGAAAAACCACTTTTCGCACTTGTGTTCGTGTTGAAAAACCACTTTTCGCACTTGTGTTGGTGCAGGAAACCACTTTTGCACTTGTATTAGTGTGGACAAAACACTTTTTGCACTTGTGATAGTGTTGAAAAACCACTTTTCGCACTTGTGTTAGTGTTGAAAAACCACTTTTCGCACTTGTGTTGGTGCAGGAAACCACTTTTGCACTTGTATTAGTGTGGAAAAACCACTTTTCGCACTTGTGTTAGTGTTGAAAAACAACTTTTCGCACTTGTGTTAGTGTTGAAAAACCACTTTTCGCACTTGTGTTAGTGTTGAAAAACCACTTTTCGCACTTGTGTTGGTGCAGGAAACCACTTTTGCACTTGTATTAGTGTGGAAAAAACACTTTTCGCACTTGTGTTAGTGTTGAAAAACCACTTTTCGCACTTGTGTTAGTGTTGAAAAACCACTTTTCGCACTTGTGTTGGTGCAGGAAACCACTTTTGCACTTGTATTAATGTGGAAAAACCACTTTTCGCACTTGTGTTAGTGTTGAAAAACCACTTTTCACACTTGTGTTAGTGTTGAAAAACCACTTTTCGCACTTGTGTTAGTGTTGAAAAACCACTTTTTGCATGTGTGTTGGTGCAGGAAACCACTTTTCGCACTTGTGTTAGTGTTGAAAAACCACTTTTCGCACTTGTGTTAGTGTTGAAAAACCACTTTTCGCACTTGTGTTAGTGTTGAAAAACCACTTTTCGCACTTGTGTTGGTGCAGGAAACCACTTTTGCACTTGTATTAGTGTGGAAAAAACACTTCTTGCACTTGTGATAGTGTTGAAAAACCACTTTTCGCACTTGTGTTAGTGTTGAAAAACCACATTTCGCACTTGTGTTGGTGCAGGAAACCACTTTTGCACTTGTATTAGTGTGGAAAAAAGACTTTTGGCACTTGTGTTAGTGTTGAAAAACCACTTTTCGCACTTGTGTTAGTGTTGAAAAACCACTTTTCGCACTTGTGTTGGTGCAGGAAACCACTTTTGCACTTGTATTAGTGTGGAAAAAACACTTTTCGCACTTGTGTTAGTGTTGAAAAACCACTTTTCGCACTTGTGTTAGTGTTGAAAAACCACTTTTCGCACTTGTGTTGGTGCAGGAAACCACTTTTGCACTTGTATTAGTGTGGAAAAACCACTTTTCGCACTTGTGTTAGTGTTGAAAAACCACTTTTCACACTTGTGTTAGTGTTGAAAAACCACTTTTCGCACTTGTGTTAGTGTTGAAAAACCACTTTTCGCACGTGTGTTGGTGCAGGAAACCACTTTTCGCACTTGTGTTAGTGTTGAAAAACCACTTTTCGCACTTGTGTTAGTGTTGAAAAACCATTTTTCGCACTTGTGTTAGTGTTGAAAAACCACTTTTCGCACTTGTGTTGGTGCAGGAAACCACTTTTGCACTTGTATTAGTGTGGAAAAAACACTTTTTGCACTTGTGATAGTGTTGAAAAACCACATTTCGCACTTGTGTTAGTGTTGAAAAACCACTTTTCGCACTTGTGTTGGTGCAGGAAACCACTTTTGCACTTGTATTAGTGTGGGAAATACACTTTTCGCACTTGTGTTAGTGTTGAAAAACCACTTTTCGCACTTGTGTTAGTGTTGAAAAACCACTTTTCACACTTGTGTTGGTACAGGAAACCACTTTTGCACTTGTATTAGTGTGGAAAAAACACTTTTTGCACTTGTGATAGTGTTGAAAAACCACTTTTCGCACTTGTGTTAGTGTTGAAAAACCACTTTTCGCACTTATGTTGGTGCAGGAAACCACTTTTGCACTTGTATTAGTGTGGAAAAAACACTTTTCGCACTTGTGTTAGTGTTGAAAAACCACTTTTTGCACTTGTGTTAGTGTTTAAAAACCACTTTGCGCACTTGTGTTGGTGCAGGAAACCACTTCTGCACTTGTATTAGTGTGGAAAAAACACTTTTTGCACTTGTGATAGTGTTGAAAAACCACTTTTCGCACTTGTGTTGGTGCAGGAAACCACTTTTTGCACTTCTGATAGTGTTGAAAAACCACTTTTCGCACTTGTGTTAGTGTTGAAAAAACATGTTTCGCACTTGTGTTGGTGCAGGAAACCACTTTAGCACTTGTATTAGTGTGGAAAAACCACTTTTCACACTTGTGTTAGTGTTGAAAAACCACTTTTCGCACTTGTGTTAGTGTTGAAAAACCAATTTGCGCACTTGTGTTGGTGCAGGAAACCACTTCTGCACTTGTATTAGTGTGGAAAAAACACTTTTTGCACTTGTGATAGTGTTGAAAAACCACTTTTCGCACTTGTGTTAGTGTTGAAAAAACACTTTTCGCACTTGTGTTGGTGCAGGAAACCACTTTTGCACTTGTATTAGTGTGGAAAAACCACTTTTCACACTTGTGTTAGTGTTGAAAAACCACTTTTCGCACTTGTGTTAATGTTGAAAAACCACTTTTCGCACTTGTGTTGGTGCAGGAAACCACTTTTGCACTTGTATTAGTGTGGACAAAACACTTTTTGCACTTGTGATAGTGTTGAAAAACCACTTTTCGCACTTGTGTTAGTGTTGAAAAACCACTTTTCGCACTTGTGTTGGTGCAGGAAACCACTTTTGCACTTGTATTAGTGTGGAAACAACACTTTTCGCACTTGTGTTAGTGTTGAAAAACCACTTTTCGCACTTGTGTTAGTGTTGAAAAACCACTTTTCACACTTGTGTTGGTACAGGAAACCACTTTTGCACTTGTATTAGTGTGGAAAAACCACTTTTCGCACTTGTGTTAGTGTTGAAAACCACTTTTCGCACTTGTGTTAGTGTTGAAAAACCACTTTTCGCACTTGTGTTAGTGTTGAAAAACCACATTTCGCACTTGTGTTGGTGCAGGAAACCACTTTTGCACTTGTATTAGTGTGGAAAAAACACTTTTCGCACTTGTGTTAGTGTTGAAAAACCACTTTTCGCACTTGTGTTAGTGTTGAAAAACCACTTTTCGCACTTGTGTTGGTGCAGGAAACCACTTTTGCAGTTGTATTAGTGTGGAAAAAACACTTTTCGCACTTGTGTTAGTGTTGAAAAACCACTTTTCGCACTTGTGTTAATGTTGAAAAACCACTTTTCGCACTTGTGTTAATGTTGAAAAACCACTTTTCGCACTTGTGTTGGTGCAGGCAACCACTTTTGCACTTGTATTAGTGTGGAAAAACCACTTTTCGCACTTGTGTTAGTGTTGAAAAACCACTTTTCACACTTGTGTTAGTGTTGAAAAACCACTTTTCGCACTTATGTTGGTGCAGGAAACCACTTTTGCACTTGTATTAGTGTAGAAAAAACACTTTTCGCACTTGTGTTAGTGTTGAAAAACCACTTTTCGCACTTGTGTTAGTGTTGAAAAACCACTTTTCGCACTTGTGTTGGTGCAGGAAACCACTTCTGCACTTGTATTAGTGTGGAAAAAACACTTTTTGCACTTGTGATAGTGTTGAAAAACCACTTTTCGCACTTGTGTTAGTGTTGAAAAAACACTTTTCGCACTTGTGTTGGTGCAGGAAACCACTTTTGCACTTGTATTAGTGTGGAAAAACCACTTTTCACACTTGTGTTAGTGTTGAAAAACCACTTTTCGCACTTGTGTTAGTGTTGAAAAACCACTTTTCGCACTTGTGTTGGTGCAGGAAACCACTTTTGCACTTGTTTTAGTGTGGAAAAACCACTTTTTCGCACTTGTGTTATTGTTGAAAAACCACTTTTCGCACTTGTGTTCGTGTTGAAAAACCACTTTTCGCACTTGTGTTGGTGCAGGAAACCACTTTTGCACTTGTATTAGTGTGGACAAAACACTTTTTGCACTTGTGATAGTGTTGAAAAACCACTTTTCGCACTTGTGTTAGTGTTGAAAAACCACTTTTCGCACTTGTGTTGGTGCAGGAAACCACTTTTGCACTTGTATTAGTGTGGAAAAACCACTTTTCGCACTTGTGTTAGTGTTGAAAAACAACTTTTCGCACTTGTGTTAGTGTTGAAAAACCACTTTTCGCACCTGTGTTAGTGTTGAAAAACCACTTTTCGCACTTGTGTTGGTGCAGGAAACCACTTTTGCACTTGTATTAGTGTGGAAAAAACACTTTTCGCACTTGTGTTAGTGTTGAAAAACCACTTTTCGCACTTGTGTTAGTGTTGAAAAACCACTTTTCGCACTTGCGTTGGTGCAGGAAACCACTTTTGCACTTGTATTAGTGTGGAAAAACCACTTTTCGCACTTGTGTTAGTGTTGAAAAACCACTTTTCACACTTGTGTTAGTGTTGAAAAACCACTTTTCGCACTTGTGTTAGTGTTGAAAAACCACTTTTTGCATGTGTGTTGGTGCAGGAAACCACTTTTCGCACTTGTGTTAGTGTTGAAAAACACTTTTCGCACTTGTGTTAGTGTTGAAAAACCACTTTTCGCACTTGTGTTAGTGTTGAAAAACCACTTTTCGCACTTGTGTTGGTGCAGGAAACCACTTTTGCACTTGTATTAGTGTGGAAAAAACACTTCTTGCACTTGTGATAGTGTTGAAAAACCACTTTTCGCACTTGTGTTAGTGTTGAAAAACCACTTTTCGCACTTGTGTTAGTGTTGAAAAACCACTTTTCACACTTGTGTTGGTACAGGAAACCACTTTTGCACTTGTATTAGTGTGGAAAAAACACTTTTTGCACTTGTGATAGTGTTGAAAAACCACTTTTCGCACTTGTGTTAGTGTTGAAAAAACACTTTTCGCACTTGTGTTGGTGCAGGAAACCACTTTTGCACTTGTATTAGTGTGGAAAAACCACTTTTCACACTTGTGTTAGTGTTGAAAAACCACTTTTCGCACTTGTGTTAGTGTTGAAAAACCACTTTTCGCACTTGTGTTGGTGCAGGAAACCACTTTTGCACTTGTATTAGTGTGGACAAAACACTTTTTGCACTTGTGATAGTGTTGAAAAACCACTTTTCGCACTTGTGTTAGTGTTGAAAAACCACTTTTCGCACTTGTGTTGGTGCAGGAAACCACTTTTGCACTTGTATTAGTGTGGAAAAACCACTATTCGCACTTGTGTTAGTGTTGAAAAACCACTTTTCGCACTTGTGTTAGTGTTGAAAAATCACTTTTCGCACTTGTGTTAGTGTTGAAAAACCACTTTTCGCACGTGTGTTGGTGCAGGAAACCACTTTTGCACTTGTATTAGTGTGGAAAAAACACTTTTCGCACTTGTATTAGTGTGGAAAAACCACTTTTCACACTTGTGTTAGTGTTGAAAAACCACTTTTTGCACTTGTGTTAGTGTTGAAAAACCACTTTTCGCATGTGTGTTGGTGCAGGAAACCACTTTTCGCACTTGTGTTAGTGTTGAAAAACCACTTTTCGCACTTGTGTTAGTGTTGAAAAACCACTTTTCGCACTTGTGTTAGTGTTGAAAAACCACTTTTCGCACTTGTGTTGTTGCAGGAAACCACTTTTGCACTTGTATTAGTGTTGAAAAACCACTTTTCGCACTTGTGTTAGTGTTGAAAAACCACATTTCGCACTTGTGTTGGTGCAGGAAACCACTTTTGCACTTGTATTAGTGTGGAAAAAACACTTTTCGCACTTGTGTTAGTGTTGAAAAACCACTTTTCGCACTTGTGTTAGTGTTGAAAAACCACTTTTCGCACTTGTGTTGGTGCAGGAAACCACTTTTGCACTTGTATTAGTGTGGAAAAAACACTTTTCGCACTTGTGTTAGTGTTGAAAAACCACTTTCCGCACTTGTGTTAATGTTGAAAAACCACTTTTCGCACTTGTGTTGGTGCAGGCAACCACTTTTGCACTTCTATTAGTGTGGAAAAACCACTTTTCGCACTTGTGTTAGTGTTGAAAAACCACTTTTCACACTTGTGTTAGTGTTGAAAAACCACTTTTTGCACTTATGTTGGTGCAGGAAACCACTTTTGCACTTGTATTAGTGTGGAAAAAACACTTTTCGCACTTGTGTTAGTGTTGAAAAACCACTTTTCGCACTTGTGTTAGTGTTGAAAAACCACTTTTCGCACTTGTGTTGGTGCAGGAAACCACTTCTGCACTTGTATTAGTGTGGAAAAAACACTTTTTGCACTTGTGATAGTGTTGAAATACCACTTTTCGCACTTGTGTTAGTGTTGAAAAAACACTTTTCGCACTTGTGTTGGTGCAGCAAACCACTTTTGCACTTGTATTAGTGTGGCAAAACCACTTTTCACACTTGTGTTAGTGTTGAAAAACCACTTTTCGCACTTGTGTTAGTGTTGAAAAACCACTTTTCGCACTTGTGTTGGTGCAGGAAACCACTTTTGCACTTGTATTAGTGTGGAAAAACCACTTTTCGCACTTGTGTTATTGTTGAAAAACCACTTTTTGCACTTGTGTTCGTGTTGAAAAACCACTTTTCACACTTGTGTTGGTGCAGGAAACCCCTTTTGCACTTGTATTAGTGTGGACAAAACACTTTTTGCACTTGTGATAGTGTTGAAAAACCACTTTTCGCACTTGTGTTAGTGTTGAAAAACCACTTTTCGCACTTGTGTTGGTGCAGGAAACCACTTTTGCACTTGTATTAGTGTGGAAAAACCACTTTTCGCACTTGTGTTAGTGTTGAAAAACCACTTTTCGCACTTGTGTTAGTGTTGAAAAACCACTTTTCGCACTTGTGTTAGTGTTGAAAAACCACTTTTCGCACTTGTGTTGGTGCAGGAAACCACTTTAGCACTTGTATTAGTGTGGAAAAAAACACTTTTCGCACTTGTGTTAGTGTTGAAAAACCACTTTTCGCACTTGTGTTAGTGTTGAAAAACCACTTTTCGCACTTGTGTTGGTGCAGGAAACCACTTTTGCACTTGTATTAGTGTGGAAAAACCACTTTTCGCACTTGTGTTAGTGTTGAAAAACCACTTTTCACACTTGTGTTAGTGTTGAAAAACCACTTTTCGCACTTGTGTTAGTGTTGAAAAATCACTTTTCGCATGTGTGTTGGTGCAGGAAACCACTTTTTGCACTTGTGTTAGTGTTGAAAAACCACTTTTCGCACTTGTGTTAGTGTTGAAAAACCACTTTTCGCACTTGTGTTAGTGTTGAAAAACCACTTTTCGCACTTGTGTTGGTGCAGGAAACCACTTTTGCACTTGTATTAGTGTGGCAAAAACACTTTTTGCACTTGTGATAGTGTTGAAAAACCACTTTTCGCACTTGTGTTAGTGTTGAAAACCCACATTTCGCACTTGTGTTGGTGCAGGCAACCACTTTTGCACTTGTATTAGTGTGGAAAAAACACTTTTCGCACTTGTGTTAGTGTTGAAAAACCACTTTTCACACTTGTGTTAGTGTTGAAAAACCACTTTTCGCACTTGTGTTGGTGCAGGAAACCACTTTTGCACTTGTATTAGTGTGGAAAAACACTTTTCGCACTTGTGTTAGTGTTGAAAAACCACTTTTCGCACTTGTGTTAGTGTTGAAAAACCACTTTTCGCACTTGTGTTGGTGCAGGAAACCACTTTTGCACTTATATTAGTGTGGAAAAACCACTTTTCGCACTTGTGTTAGTGTTGAAAAACCACTTTTCACACTTGTGTTAGTGTTGAAAAACCACTTTTCGCACTTGTGTTAGTGTTGAAAAACCACTTTTCGCACGTGTGTTGGTGCAGGAAACCACTTTTCGCACTTGTGTTAGTGTTGAAAAACCACTTTTCGCACTTGTGTTAGTGTTGAAAAACCACTTTTCGCACTTGTGTTAGTGTTGAAAAACCACTTTTCGCACTTGTGTTGGTGCAGGAAACCACTTTTGCACTTGTATTAGTGTGGAAAAAACACTTTTCGCACTTGTGTTAGTGTTGAAAACCACATTTCGCCCTTGTGTTAGTGTTGAAAAACCACTTTTCGCACTTGTGTTGGTGCAGGAAACCACTTTTGCACTTGTATTAGTGTGGAAAAAACACTTTTCGCACTTGTGATAGTGTTGAAAAACCACTTTTCGCACTTGTGTTAGTGTTGAAAAACCACTTTTCGCACTTATGTTGGTGCAGGAAACCACTTTTGCACTTGTATTAGTGTGGAAAAAACACTTTTCGCACTTGTGTTAGTGTTGAAAAACCACTTTTCGCACTTGTGTTAGTGTTGAAAAACCACTTTTCGCACTTGTGTTGGTGCAGGAAACCACTTCTGCACTTGTATTAGTGTGGAAAAAACACTTTTTGCACTTGTGATAGTGTTGAAAAACCACTTTTCGCACTTGTGTTAGTGTTGAAAAAACACTTTTCGCACTTGTGTTGGTGGAGGAAACCACTTTTGCACTTGTATTAGTGTGGAAAAACCACTTTTCACACTTGTGTTAGTGTTGAAAAACCACTTTTCGCACTTGTGTTAGTGTTGAAAAACCACTTTTCGCACTTGTGTTGGTGCAGGAAACCACTTTTGCACTTGTATTAGTGTGGAAAAACCACTTTTCGCACTTGTGTTATTGTTGAAAAACCACTTTTCGCACTTGTGTTAGTGTTGAAAAACCACTTTTCGCACTTGTGTTGGTGCAGGAAACCACTTTTGCACTTGTATTAGTGTGGACAAAACACTTTTTGCACTTGTGATAGTGTTGAAAAACCACTTTTCGCACTTGTGTTAGTGTTGAAAAACCACTTTTCGCACTTGTGTTGGTGCAGGAAACCACTTTTGCACTTGTATTAGTGTGGAAAAACCACTTTTCGCACTTGTGTTAGTGTTGAAAAACCACTTTTCGCACTTGTGTTAGTGTTGAAAAACCACTTTTCGCACTTGTGTTAGTGTTGAAAAACCACTTTTCGCACTTGTGTTGGTGCAGGAAACCACTTTTGCACTTGTATTAGTGTGGAAAAAACCCTTTTTGCACTTGTATTAGTGTGGAAAAACCACTTTTCACACTTGTGTTAGTGTTGAAAAACCACTTTTCGCACTTGTGTTAGTGTTGAAAAACCACTTTTCGCATGTGTGTTGGTGCAGGAAACCACTTTTCGCACTTGTGTTAGTGTTGAAAAACCACTTTTCGCACTTGTGTTAGTGTTCAAAAACCACTTTTCGCACTTGTGTTAGTGTTGAAAAACCACTTTTCGCACTTGTGTTGGTGCAGGAAACCACTTCTGCACTTGTATTAGTGTGGAAAAAACACTTTTTGCACTTGTGATAGTGTTGAAAAACCACTTTTCGCACTTGTGTTAGTGTTGAAAAAACACTTTTCGCACTTGTGTTGGTGCAGCAAACCACTTTTGCACTTGTATTAGTGTGGCAAAACCACTTTTCACACTTGTGTTAGTGTTGAAAAACCACTTTTCGCACTTGTGTTAGTGTTGAAAAACCACTTTTCGCACTTGTGTTGGTGCAGGAAACCACTTTTGCACTTGTATTAGTGTGGAAAAACCACTTTTCGCACTTGTGTTATTGTTGAAAAACCACTTTTTGCACTTGTGTTCGTGTTGAAAAACCACTTTTCACACTTGTGTTGGTGCAGGAAACCACTTTTGCACTTGTATTAGTGTGGACAAAACACTTTTTGCACTTGTGATAGTGTTGAAAAACCACTTTTCGCACTTGTGTTAGTGTTGAAAAACCACTTTTCGCACTTGTGTTGGTGCAGGAAACCACTTTTGCACTTGTATTAGTGTGGAAAAACCACTTTTCGCACTTGTGTTAGTGTTGAAAAACCACTTTTCGCACTTGTGTTAGTGTTGAAAAACCACTTTTCGCACTTGTGTTAGTGTTGAAAAACCACTTTTCGCACTTGTGTTGGTGCAGGAAACCACTTTTGCACTTGTATTAGTGTGGAAAAAACACTTTTCGCACTTGTGTTAGTGTTGAAAAAACCACTTTTCGCACTTGTGTTAGTGTTGAAAAACCACTTTTCGCACTTGTGTTGGTGCAGGAAACCACTTTTGCACTTGTATTAGTGTGGAAGAACCACTTTTCGCACTTGTGTTAGTGTTGAAAAACCACTTTTCACACTTGTGTTAGTGTTGAAAAACCACTTTTCGCACTTGTGTTAGTGTTGAAAAATCACTTTTCGCATGTGTGTTGGTGCAGGAAACCACTTTTTGCACTTGTGTTAGTGTTGAAAAACCACTTTTCGCACTTGTGTTAGTGTTGAAAAACCACTTTTCGCACTTGTGTTAGTGTTGAAAAACCACTTTTCGCACTTGTGTTGGTGCAGGAAACTACTTTTGCACTTGTATTAGTGTGGCAAAAACCACTTTTTGCACTTGTGATAGTGTTGAAAAACCACTTTTCGCACTTGTGTTAGTGTTGAAAACCCACATTTCGCACTTGTGTTGGTGCAGGCAACCACTTTTGCACTTGTATTAGTGTGGAAAAAACACTTTTTGCACTTGTGTTATTGTTGAAAAACCACTTTTCACACTTGTGTTAGTGTTGAAAAACCACTTTTCGCATTTGTGTTGGTGCAGGAAACCACTTTTGCACTTGTATTAGTGTGGAAAAACACTTTTCGCACTTGTGTTAGTGTTGAAAAACCACTTTTCGCACTTGTGTTAGTGTTGAAAAACCACTTTTCGCACTTGTGTTGGTGCAGGAAACCACTTTTGCACTTATATTAGTGTGGAAAAACCACTTTTCGCACTTGTGTTAGTGTTGAAAAACCACTTTTCACACTTGTGTTAGTGTTGAAAAACCACTTTTCGCACTTGTGTTAGTGTTGAAAAACCACTTTTCGCACGTGTGTTGGTGCAGGAAACCACTTTTCGCACTTGTGTTAGTGTTGAAAAACCACTTTTCGCACTTGTGTTAGTGTTGAAAAACCACTTTTCGCACTTGTGTTAGTGTTGAAAAACCACTTTTCACACTTGTGTTGGTGCAGGAAACCACTTTTGCACTTGCATTAGTGTGGAAAAAACACTTTTTGCACTTGTGATAGTGTTGAAAACCACATTTCGCCCTTGTGTTAGTGTTGAAAAACCACTTTTCGCACTTGTGTTGGTGCAGGAAACCACTTTTGCACTTGTATTAGTGTGGAAAAAACACTTTTCGCACTTGTGATAGTGTTGAAAAACCACTTTTCGCACTTGTGTTAGTGTTGAAAAACCACTTTTCGCACTTATGTTGGTGCAGGAAACCACTTTTGCACTTGTATTAGTGTGGAAAAAACACTTTTCGCACTTGTGTTAGTGTTGAAAAACCACTTTTCGCACTTGTGTTAGTGTTGAAAAACCACTTTTCGCACTTGTGTTGGTGCAGGAAACCACTTCTGCACTTGTATTAGTCTGGAAAAAACACTTTTTGCACTTGTGATAGTGTTGAAAAACCACTTTTCGCACTTGTGTTAGTGTTGAAAAAACACTTTTCGCACTTGTGTTGGTGCAGGAAACCACTTTTGCACTTGTATTAGTGTGGAAAAACCACTTTTCACACTTGTGTTAGTGTTGAAAAACCACTTTTCGCACTTGTGTTAGTGTTGAAAAACCACTTTTCGCACTTGTGTTGGTGCAGGAAACCACTTTTGCACTTGTATTAGTGTGGAAAAACCACTTTTCGCACTTGTGTTATTGTTGAAAAACCACTTTTCGCACTTGTGTTAGTGTTGAAAAACCACTTTTCGCACTTGTGTTGGTGCAGGAAACCACTTTTGCACTTGTATTAGTGTGGACAAAACACTTTTTGCACTTGTGATAGTGTTGAAAAACCACTTTTCGCACTTGTGTTAGTGTTGAAAAACCACTTTTCGCACTTGTGTTGGTGCAGGAAACCACTTTTGCACTTGTATTAGTGTGGAAAAACCACTTTTCGCACTTGTGTTAGTGTTGAAAAACCACTTTTCGCACTTGTGTTAGTGTTGAAAAACCACTTTTCGCACTTGTGTTAGTGTTGAAAAACCACTTTTCGCACTTGTGTTGGTGCAGGAAACCACTTTTGCACTTGTATTAGTGTGGAAAAAACCCTTTTTGCACTTGTATTAGTGTGGAAAAACCACTTTTCACACTTGTGTTAGTGTTGAAAAACCACTTTTCGCACTTGTGTTAGTGTTGAAAAACCACTTTTCGCATGTGTGTTGGTGCAGGAAACCACTTTTCGCACTTGTGTTAGTGTTGAAAAACCACTTTTCGCACTTGTGTTAGTGTTGAAAAACCACTTTTCGCACTTGTGTTAGTGTTGAAAAACCACTTTTCGCACTTGTGTTGGTGCAGGAAACCACTTTTGCACTTGTATTAGTGTGGAAAAAACACTTTTTGCACTTGTGATAGTGTTGAAAAACCACTTTTCGCACTTGTGTTAGTGTTGAAAAACCACATTTCGCACTTGTGTTGGTGCAGGAAACCACTTTTGCACTTGTATTAGTGTGGAAAAAACACTTTTCGCACTTGTGTTAGTGTTGAAAAACCACTTTTCGCACTTGTGTTAGTGTTGAAAAACCACTTTTCGCACTTGTGTTGGTGCAGGAAACCACTTTTGCACTTGTATTAGTGTGGAAAAAACACTTTTCGCACTTGTGTTAGTGTTGAAAAACCACTTTTCGCACTTGTGTTAATGTTGAAAAACCACTTTTCGCACTTGTGTTGGTGCAGGAAACCACTTTTGCACTTGTATTAGTGTGGAAAACCACTTTTCGCACTTGTGTTAGTGTTGAAAAACCACTTTACACACTTGTGTTAGTGTTGAAAAACCACTTTTCGCACTTGTGTTAGTGTTGAAAAACCACTTTTCGCATGTGTGTTGGTGCAGGAAACCACTTTTCGCACTTGTGTTAGTGTTGAAAAATCACTTTTTGCACTTGTGATAGTGTTGAAAAACCACTTTTCGCACTTGTGTTAGTGTTAAAAAACCGCTTTTCGCACTTGTGTTGGTGCAGGCAACCACTTTTGCACTTGTATTAGTGTGGAAAAAACACTTTTTGCACTTGTGATAGTGTTGAAAAACCACTTTTCGCACTTGTGTTAGTGTTGAAAAACCACTTTTCGCACTTGTGTTGGTGCAGGCAACCACTTTTGCACTTGTATTAGTGTGGAAAAAACACTTTTCGCACTTGTGTTAGTGTTGAAGAACCACTTTTCGCACTTGTGTTAGTGTTGAAAAACCACTTTTTGCACTTGTGTTGGTGCAGGAAACCACTTTTGCACTTGTATTAGTGTGGAAAAAACACTTTTTGCACTTGTGATAGTGTTGAAAAACCACTTTTCGCACTTGTGTTAGTGTTGAAAAACCACTTTTCGCACTTGTGTTGGTGTGGAAAAAACACTTTTTGCACTTGTGTTAGTGTTGAAAAACCACTTTTCGCACTTGTGTTGGTGCAGGAAACCACTTTTGCACTTGTATTAGTGTGGAAAAAACACTTTTTGCACTTGTGATAGTGTTGAAAAACCACTTTTCGCACTTGTGTTAGTGTTGAAAAACCACTTTTCGCACTTGTGTTGGTGCAGGAAACCACTTTTGCACTTGTATTAGTGTGGAAAAAACACTTTTCGCACTTGTGTTAGTGTTGAAAAACCACTTTTCGCACTTGTGTTAGTGTTGAAAAACCACTTTTCACACTTGTGTTGGTACAGGAAACCACTTTTGCACTTGTATTAGTGTGGAAAAAACACTTTTTGCACTTGTGATAGTGTTGAAAAACCACTTTTCGCACTTGTGTTAGTGTTGAAAAACCACTTTTCGCACTTATGTTGGTGCAGGAAACCACTTTTGCACTTGTATTAGTGTGGAAAAAACACTTTTCGCACTTGTGTTAGTGTTGAAAAAACACTTTTCGCACTTGTGTTGGTGCAGGAAACCACTTTTGCACTTGTATTAGTGTGGAAAAACCACTTTTCACACTTGTGTTAGTGTTGAAAAACCACTTTTCGCACTTGTGTTAGTGTTGAAAAACCACTTTTCGCACTTGTGTTGGTGCAGGAAACCACTTTTGCACTTGTATTAGTGTGGACAAAACACTTTTTGCACTTGTGATAGTGTTGAAAAACCACTTTTTGCACTTGTGTTAGTGTTGAAAAACCACTTTTCGCACTTGTGTTGGTGCAGGAAACCACTTTTGCACTTGTATTAGTGTGGAAAAAACACTTTTCGCACTTGTGTTAGTGTTGAAAAACCACTTTTCGCACTTGTGTTAGTGTTGAAAAACCACTTTTCACACTTGTGTTGGTACAGGAAACCACTTTTGCACTTGTATTAGTGTGGAAAAAACACTTTTTACACTTGTGATAGTGTTGAAAAACCACTTTTCGCACTTGTGTTAGTGTTGAAAAACCACTTTTCGCACTTATGTTGGTGCAGGAAACCACTTTTGCACTTGTATTAGTGTGGAAAAACCACTTTTCGCACTTGTGTTAGTGTTGAAAAAACACTTTTCGCACTTGTGTTGGTGCAGGAAACCACTTTTGCACTTGTATTAGTGTGGAAAAACCACTTTTCACACTTGTGTTAGTGTTGAAAAACCACTTTTCGCACTTGTGTTAGTGTTGAAAAACCACTTTTCGCACTTGTGTTGGTGCAGGAAACCACTTTTGCACTTGTATTAGTGTGGAAAAAACACTTTTCGCACTAGTGTTAGTGTTGAAAACCACTTTTCGCACTTGTGTTAGTGTTGAAAAACCACTTTTCGCACTTGTGTTGGTGCAGGAAACCACTTTTGCACTTGTATTAGTGTGGAAAAACCATTTTTCGCACCTGTGTTAGTGTTGAAAAACCACTGTTCACACTTGTGTTAGTGTTGAAAAACCACTTTTCGCACTTGTGTTAGTGTTGAAAAACCACTTTTCGCACTTGTGTTAATGTTGAAAAACCACTTTTCGCACTTGTGTTGGTGCAGGAAACCACTTTTGCACTTGTATTAGTGTGGAAAACCACTTTTCGCACTTGTGTTAGTGTTGAAAAACCACTTTTCACACTTGTGTTAGTGTTGAAAAACCACTTTTCGCACTTGTGTTAGTGTTGAAAAACCACTTTTCGCACGTGTGTTGGTGCAGGAAACCACTTTTCGCACTTGTGTTAGTGTTGAAAAATCACTTTTCGCACTTGGTTAGTGTTGAAAAACCACTTTTCGCACTTGTGTTAGTGTTGAAAAACCACTTTTCGCACTTGTGTTGGTGCAGGAAACCACTTTTGCACTTGTATTAGTGTGGAAAAAACACTTTTTGCACTTGTGATAGTGTTGAAAAACCACTTTTCGCACTTGTGTTAGTGTTGAAAAACCACTTTTCGCACTTGTGTTGGTGCAGTCAACCACTTTTGCACTTGTATTAGTGTGGAAAAAACACTTTTCGCACTTGTGTTAGTGTTGAAAAACCACTTTTCGCACTTGTGTTAGTGTTGAAAAACCACTTTTCGCACTTGTGTTGGTGCAGGAAACCACTTTTGCACTTGTATTAGTGTGGAAAAAACACTTTTTGCACTTGTGATAGTGTTGAAAAACCACTTTTCGCACTTGTGTTAGTGTTGAAAAACCACTTTTCGCACTTGTGTTGGTGTGGAAAAAACACTTTTTGCACTTGTGTTAGTGTTGAAAAACCACTTTTCGCACTTGTGTTGGTGCAGGAAACCACTTTTGCACTTGTATTAGTGTGGAAAAAACACATTTTGCACTTGTGATAGTGTTGAAAAACCACTTTACGCACTTGTGTTAGTGTTGAAAAACCACTTTTCGCACTTGTGTTGGTGCAGGAAACCACTTTTGCACTTGTATTAGTGTGGAAAAAACACTTTTCGCACTTGTGTTAGTGTTGAAAAACCACTTTTCGCACTTGTGTTAGTGTTGAAAAACCACTTTTCACACTTGTGTTGGTACAGGAAACCACTTTTGCACTTGTATTAGTGTGGAAAAAACACTTTTTGCACTTGTGATAGTGTTGAAAAACCACTTTTCGCACTTGTGTTAGGGTTGATAAACCACTTTTCGCACTTATGTTGGTGCAGGAAACCACTTTTGCACTTGTATTAGTGTGGAAAAAACACTTTTCGCACTTGTGTTAGTGTTGAAAAACCACTTTTCGCACTTGTGTTAGTGTTGAAAAACCACTTTTCGCACTTGTGTTGGTGCAGGAAACCACTTTTGCACTTGTATTAGTGTGGACAAAACACTTTTTGCACTTGTGATAGTGTTGAAAAACCACTTTTCGCACTTGTGTTCGTGTTGAAAAACCACTTTTCGCACTTGTGTTCGTGCAGGAAACCACTTTTGCACTTGTATTAGTGTGGAAAAAACACTTTTCGCACTTGTGTTAGTGTTGAAAAACCACTTTTCGCACTTGTGTTAGTGTTGAAAAACCACTTTTCGCACTTGTGTTGGTGCAGGAAACCACTTTTGCACTTGTATTAGTGTGGAAAAACCACTTTTCGCACCTGTGTTAGTGTTGAAAAACCACTGTTCACACTTGTGTTAGTGTTGAAAAACCACTTTTCGCACTTGTGTTGGTGCAGGAAACCACTTTTGCACTTGTATTAGTGTGGAAAAAACACTTTTTGCACTTGTGATAGTGTTGAAAAACCACTTTTCGCACTTGTGTTAGTGTTGAAAAACCACTTTTCGCACTTGTGTTGGTGTGGAAAAAACACTTTTTGCACTTGTGTTAGTGTTGAAAAACCACTTTTCGCACTTGTGTTGGTGCAGGAAACCACTTTTGCACTTGTATTAGTGTGGAAAAAACACATTTTGCACTTGTGATAGTGTTGAAAAACCACTTTTCGCACTTGTGTTAGTGTTGAAAAACCACTTTTCGCACTTGTGTTGGTGCAGGAAACCACTTTTGCACTTGTATTAGTGTGGAAAAAACACTTTTCGCACTTGTGTTAGTGTTGAAAAACCACTTTTTGCACTTGTGTTAGTGTTGAAAAACCACTTTTCACACTTGTGTTGGTACAGGAAACCACTTTTGCACTTGTATTAGTGTGGAAAAAACACTTTTTGCACTTGTGATAGTGTTGAAAAACCACTTTTCGCACTTGTGTTAGGGTTGATAAACCACTTTTCGCACTTGTGTTAGTGTTGAAAAACCACTTTTCGCACTTGTGTTAATGTTGAAAAACCACTTTTCGCACTTGTGTTGGTGCAGGAAACCACTTTTGCACTTGTATTAGTGTGGAAAACCACTTTTCGCACTTGTGTTAGTGTTGAAAAACCACTTTTCACACTTGTGTTAGTGTTGAAAAACCACTTTTCGCACTTGTGTTAGTGTTGAAAAACCACTTTTCGCACGTGTGTTGGTGCAGGAAACCACTTTTCGCACTTGTGTTAGTGTTGAAAAATCACTTTTCGCACTTGTGTTAGTGTTGAAAAACCACTTTTTGCACTTGTGTTAGTGTTGAAAAACCACTTTTCGCACTTGTGTTGGTGCAGGAAACCACTTTTGCACTTGTATTAGTGTGGAAAAAACACTTTTTGCACTTGTGATAGTGTTGAAAAACCACTTTTCGCACTTGTGTTAGTGTTGAAAAACCACTTTTCGCACTTGTGTTGGTGCAGGCAACCACTTTTGCACTTGTATTAGTGTGGAAAAAACACTTTTCGCACTTGTGTTAGTGTTGAAAAACCACTTTTCGCACTTGTGTTAGTGTTGAAAAACCACTTTTCGCACTTGTGTTGGTGCAGGAAACCACTTTTGCACTTGTATTAGTGTGGAAAAAACACTTTTTGCACTTGTGATAGTGTTGAAAAACCACTTTTCGCACTTGTGTTAGTGTTGAAAAACCACTTTTCGCACTTGTGTTGGTGTGGAAAAAACACTTTTTGCACTTGTGTTAGTGTTGAAAAACCACTTTTCGCACTTGTGTTGGTGCAGGAAACCACTTTTGCACTTGTATTAGTGTGGGAAAATCACTTTTCGCACTTGTGTTAGTGTTGAAAAACCACTTTTTGCACTTGTGTTAGTGTTGAAAAACCACTTTTCGCACTTGTGTTGGTGCAGGAAACCACTTTTGCACTTGTATTAGTGTGGAAAAAACACTTTTCGCACTTGTGTTAGTGTTGAAAAACCACTTTTCGCACTAGTGTTAGTGTTGAAAAACCACTTTTCACACTTGTGTTGGTACAGGAAACCACTTTTGCACTTGTATTAGTGTGGAAAAAACACTTTTTGCACTTGTGATAGTGTTGAAAAACCACTTTTCGCACTTGTGTTAGTGTTGAAAAACCACTTTTCGCACTTATGTTGGTGCAGGAAACCACTTTTGCACTTGTATTAGTGTGGAAAAAACACTTTTCGCACTTGTGTTAGTGTTGAAAAACCACTTTTCGCACTTGTGTTAGTGTTGAAAAACCACTTTTCGCACTTGTGTTGGTGCAGGAAACCACTTCTGCACTTGTATTAGTGTGGAAAAAACACTTTTTGCACTTGTGATAGTGTTGAAAAACCACTTTTCGCACTTGTGTTAGTGTTGAAAAAACACTTTTCGCACTTGTGTTGGTGCAGGAAACCACTTTTGCACTTGTATTAGTGTGGAAAAACAACTTTTCACACTTGTGTTAGTGTTGAAAAACCACTTTTCGCACTTGTGTTAGTGTTGAAAAACCACTTTTCGCACTTGTGTTGGTGCAGGAAACCACTTTTGCACTTGTATTAGTGTGGACAAAACACTTTTTGCACTTGTGATAGTGTTGAAAAACCACTTTTCGCTCTTGTGTTAGTGTTGAAAAACCACTTTTCGCACTTGTGTTGGTCCAGGAAACCACTTTTGCACTTGTATTAGTGTGGAAAAAACACTTTTCGCACTTGTGTTAGTGTTGAAAAACCACTTTTCGCACTTGTGTTAGTGTTGAAAAACCACTTTTCGCACTTGTGTTGGTGCAGGAAACCACTTTTGCACTTGTATTAGTGTGGAAAAACCACTTTTCGCACTTGGGTTAGTGTTGAAAAACCACTTTTCACACTTGTGTTAGTGTTGAAAAACCACTTTTCGCACTTGTGTTAGTGTTGAAAAACCACTTTTCGCATGTGTGTTGGTGCAGGAAACCACTTTTGCACTTGTATTAGTGTGGACAAAACACTTTTTGCACTTGTGATAGTGTTGAAAAACCACTTTTCGCACTTGTGTTAGTGTTGAAAAACCACTTTTCGCACTTGTGTTCGTGCAGGAAACCACTTTTGCACTTGTATTAGTGTGGAAAAAACACTTTTCGCACTTGTGTTAGTGTTGAAAAACCACTTTTCGCACTTGTGTTAGTGTTGAAAAACCACTTTTCGCACTTGTGTTGGTGCAGGAAACCACTTTTGCACTTGTATTAGTGTGGAAAAACCACTTTTCGCACCTGTGTTAGTGTTGAAAAACCACTGTTCACACTTGTGTTAGTGTTGAAAAACCACTTTTCGCACTTGTGTTAGTGTTGAAAAACCACTTTTCGCACTTGTGTTAATGTTGAAAAACCACTTTTCGCACTTGTGTTGGTGCAGGAAACCACTTTTGCACTTGTATTAGTGTGGAAAACCACTTTTCGCACTTGTGTTAGTGTTGAAAAACCACTTTTCACACTTGTGTTAGTGTTGAAAAACCACTTTTCGCACTTGTGTTAGTGTTGAAAAACCACTTTTCGCACGTGTGTTGGTGCAGGAAACCACTTTTCGCACTTGTGTTAGTGTTGAAAAATCACTTTTCGCACTTGTGTTAGTGTTGAAAAACCACTTTTCGCACTTGTGTTAGTGTTGAAAAACCACTTTTCGCACTTGTGTTGGTGCAGGAAACCACTTTTGCACTTGTATTAGTGTGGAAAAAACACTTTTTGCACTTGTGATAGTGTTGAAAAACCACTTTTCGCACTTGTGTTAGTGTTGAAAAACCACTTTTCGCACTTGTGTTGGTGCAGGCAACCACTTTTGCACTTGTATTAGTGTGGAAAAAACACTTTTCGCACTTGTGTTAGTGTTGAAAAACCACTTTTCGCACTTGTGTTAGTGTTGAAAAACCACTTTTCGCACTTGTGTTGGTGCAGGAAACCACTTTTGCACTTGTATTAGTGTGGAAAAAACACTTTTTGCACTTGTGATAGTGTTGAAAAACCACTTTTCGCACTTGTGTTAGTGTTGAAAAACCACTTTTCGCACTTGTGTTGGTGTGGAAAAAACACTTTTTGCACTTGTGTTAGTGTTGAAAAACCACTTTTCGCACTTGTGTTGGTGCAGGAAACCACTTTTGCACTTGTATTAGTGTGGAAAAATCACTTTTCGCACTTGTGTTAGTGTTGAAAAACCACTTTTCGCACTTGTGTTAGTGTTGAAAAACCACTTTTCGCACTTGTGTTGGTGCAGGAAACCACTTTTGCACTTGTATTAGTGTGGAAAAAACACTTTTCGCACTTGTGTTAGTGTTGAAAAACCACTTTTCGCACTTGTGTTAGTGTTGAAAAACCACTTTTCACACTTGTGTTGGTACAGGAAACCACTTTTGCACTTGTATTAGTGTGGAAAAAACACTTTTTGCACTTGTGATAGTGTTGAAAAACCACTTTTCGCACTTGTGTTAGTGTTGAAAAACCACTTTTCGCACTTGTGTTGGTGCAGGAAACCACTTCTGCACTTGTATTAGTGTGGAAAAAACACTTTTTGCACTTGTGATAGTGTTGAAAAACCACTTTTCGCACTTGTGTTAGTGTTGAAAAAACACTTTTCGCACTTGTGTTGGTGCAGGAAACCACTTTTGCACTTGTATTAGTGTGGAAAAACAACTTTTCACACTTGTGTTAGTGTTGAAAAACCACTTTTCGCACTTGTGTTAGTGTTGAAAAACCACTTTTCGCACTTGTGTTGGTGCAGGAAACCACTTTTGCACTTGTATTAGTGTGGACAAAACACTTTTTGCACTTGTGATAGTGTTGAAAAACCACTTTTCGCTCTTGTGTTAGTGTTGAAAAACCACTTTTCGCACTTGTGTTGGTCCAGGAAACCACTTTTGCACTTGTATTAGTGTGGAAAAAACACTTTTCGCACTTGTGTTAGTGTTGAAAAACCACTTTTCGCACTTGTGTTAGTGTTGAAAAACCACTTTTCGCACTTGTGTTGGTGCAGAAAACCACTTTTGCACTTGTATTAGTGTGGAAAAACCACTTTTCGCACTTGGGTTAGTGTTGAAAAACCACTTTTCACACTTGTGTTAGTGTTGAAAAACCACTTTTCGCACTTGTGTTAGTGTTGAAAAACCACTTTTCGCATGTGTGTTGGTGCAGGAAACCACTTTTCGCACTTGTGTTAGTGTTGAAAAACCACTTTTCGCACTTGTGTTAGTGTTGAAAAACCACTTTTCGCACTTGTGTTGGTGCAGGAAACCACTTTTGCACTTGTATTAGTGTGGCAAAAACACTTTTTGCATTTGTGATAGTGTTGAAAAACCACTTTTCGCACTTGTGTTAGTGTTGAAAAACCACATTTCGCACTTGTGTTGGTGCAGGCAACCACTTTTGCACTTGTATTAGTGTGGAAAAACCACTTTTCGCACTTGGGTTAGTGTTGAAAAACCACTTTTCACACTTGTGTTAGTGTTGAAAAACCACTTTTCGCACTTGTGTTAGTGTTGAAAAACCACTTTTCGCATGTGTGTTGGTGCAGGAAACCACTTTTCGCACTTGTGTTAGTGTTGAAAAACCACTTTTCGCACTTGTGTTAGTGTTGAAAAACCACTTTTCGCACTTGTGTTGGTGCAGGAAACCACTTTTGCACTTGTATTAGTGTGGCAAAAACACTTTTTGCATTTGTGATAGTGTTGAAAAACCACTTTTCGCACTTGTGTTAGTGTTGAAAAACCACATTTCGCACTTGTGTTGGTGCAGGCAACCACTTTTGCACTTGTATTAGTGTGGAAAAAACACTTTTCGCACTTGTGTTAGTGTTGAAAAACCACTTTTCGCACTTGTGTTAGTGTTGAAAAACCACTTTTCGCACTTGTGTTGGTGCAGGAAACCACTTTTGCACTTGTATTAGTGTGGAAAAAACACTTTTCGCACTTGTGTTAGTGTTGAAAAACCACTTTTCGCACTTGTGTTAGTGTTGAAAAACCACTTTTCGCACTTGTGTTGGTGCAGGAAACCACTTTTGGACTTGTATTAGTGTGGAAAAACCACTTTTCGCACTTGTGTTAGTGTTGAAAAACCACTTTTCACACTTGTGTTAGTGTTGAAAAACCACTTTTCGCACTTGTGTTAGTGTTGAAAAACCACTTTTCGCACTTGTGTTGGTGCAGGAAACCACTTCTGCACTTGTATTAGTGTGGAAAAAACACTTTTTGCACTTGTGATAGTGTTGAAAAACCACTTTTCGCACTTGTGTTAGTGTTGAAAAAACACTTTTCGCACTTGTGTTGGTGCAGGAAACCACTTTTGCACTTGTATTAGTGTGGAAAAACCACTTTTCACACTTGTGTTAGTGTTGAAAAACCACTTTTCGCACTTGTGTTAGTGTTGAAAAACCACTTTTCGCACTTGTGTTGGTGCAGGAAACCACTTTTGCACTTGTATTAGTGTGGAAAAACCACTTTTCGCACTTGTGTTATTGTTGAAAAACCTCTTTTCGCATTTGTGTTAGTGTTGAAAAACCACTTTTCGCACTTGTGTTGGTGCAGGAAACCACTTTTGCACTTGTATTAGTGTGGACAAAACACTTTTTGCACTTGTGATAGTGTTGAAAAACCACTTTTCGCACTTGTGTTAGTGTTGAAAAACCACTTTTCGCACTTGTGTTGGTGCAGGAAACCACTTTTGCACTTGTATTAGTGTGGAAAAACCACTTTTCGCACTTGTGTTAGTGTTGAAAAACCACTTTTCGCACTTGTGTTAGTGTTGAAAAAACACTTTTCGCACTTGTGTTAGTGTTGAAAAACCACTTTTCGCATTTGTGTTGGTGCAGGAAACCACTTTTGCACTTGTATTAGTGTGGAAAAAACACTTTTCGCACTTGTATTAGTGTGGAAAAAACACTTTTCGCACTTGTGTTAGTGTTGAAAAACCACTTTTCGCACTTGTGTTGGTGCAGGAAACCACTTTTGCACTTGTATTAGTGTGGAAAAAACACTTTTCGCACTTGTGTTAGTGTTGAAAAACCACTTTTCGCACTTGTGTTAGTGTTGAAAAAACACTTTTCGCACTTGTGTTAGTGTTGAAAAACCACTTTTCGCACTTGTGTTGGTGCAGGAAACCACTTTTTGCACTTGTGATAGTGTTGAAAAACCACTTTTCGCACTTGTGTTAGTGTTGAAAAACCACATTTTGCACTTGTGTTGGTGCAGGAAACCACTTTTGCACTTGTATTAGTGTGGAAAAAACACTTTTCGCACTTGTGTTAGTGTTGAAAAACCACTTTTCGCACTTGTGTTAGTGTTGAAAAACCACTTTTCGCACTTGTGTTGGTGCAGGAAACCACTTTTGCACTTGTATTAGTGTGGAAAAAACACTTTTCGCACTTGTGTTAGTGTTGAAAAACCACTTTTCGCACTTGTGTTAATGTTGAAAAACCACTTTTCGCACTTGTGTTGGTGCAGGAAACCACTTTTGCACTTGTAATAGTGTGGAAAACCACTTTTCGCACTTGTGTTAGTGTTGAAAAACCACTTTTTACACTTGTGTTAGTGTTGAAAAACCACTTTTCGCACTTGTGTTAGTGTTGCAAAACCACTTTTCGCACGTGTGTTGGTGCAGGAAACCACTTTTCGCACTTGTGTTAGTGTTGAAAAACCACTTTTCGCACTTGTGTTAGTGTTGAAAAACCACTTTTCGCACTTGTGTTAGTGTTGAAAAACCACTTTTCGCACTTGTGTTGGTGCAGGAAACCACTTTTGCACTTGTATTAGTGTGGAAAAAACACTTTTTGCACTTGTGATAGTGTTGAAAAACCACTTTTCGCACTTGTGTTAGTGTTGAAAAACCACTTTTCGCACTTGTGTTGGTGCAGGAAACCACTTTTGCACTTGTATTAGTGTGGAAAAAACACTTTTCGCACTTGTGTTAGTGTTGAAAAACCACTTTTCGCACTTGTGTTAGTGTTGAAAAACCACTTTTCGCACTTGTGTTAGTGTTGAAAAACCACTTTTCGCACTTGTGTTGGTGCAGGAAACCACTTTTGCACTTGTATTAGTGTGGACAAAACACTTTTTGCACTTGTGATAGTGTTGAAAAACCACTTTTCGCACTTGTGTTAGTGTTGAAAAACCACTTTTCGCACTTGTGTTGGTGCAGGAAACCACTTTTGCACTTGTATTAGTGTGGAAAAAACACTTTTCGCACTTGTGTTAGTGTTGAAAAACCACTTTTCGCACTTGTGTTAGTGTTGAAAAACCACTTTTCGCACTTGTGTTGGTGCAGGAAACCACTTTTGCACTTGTATTAGTGTGGAAAAACGACTTTTCGCACCTGTGTTAGTGTTGAAAAACCACTGTTCACACTTGTGTTAGTGTTGAAAAACCACTTTTCGCACTTGTGTTAGTGTTGAAAAACCACTTTTCGCACTTGTGTTAATGTTGAAAAACCACTTTTCGCACTTGTGTTGGTGCAGGAAACCACTTTTGCACTTGTATTAGTGTGGAAAACCACTTTTCGCACTTGTGTTAGTGTTGAAAAACCACTTTTCACACTTGTGTTAGTGTTGAAAAACCACTTTTCGCACTTGTGTTAGTGTTGAAAAACCACTTTTCGCACATGTGTTGGTGCAGGAAACCACTTTTCGCACTTGTGTTAGTGTTGAAAAATCACTTTTCGCACTTGTGTTAGTGTTGAAAAACCACTTTTCGCACTTGTGTTAGTGTTGAAAAACCACTTTTCGCACTTGTGTTGGTGCAGGAAACCACTTTTGCACTTGTATTAGTGTGGAAAAAACACTTTTTGCACTTGTGATAGTGTTGAAAAACCACTTTTCGCACTTGTGTTAGTGTTGAAAAACCACTTTTCGCACTTGTGTTGGTGCAGGCAACCACTTTTGCACTTGTATTAGTGTGGAAAAAACACTTTTCGCACTTGTGTTAGTGTTGAAAAACCACTTTTCGCACTTGTGTTAGTGTTGAAAAACCACTTTTCGCACTTGTGTTGGTGCAGGAAACCACTTTTGCACTTGTATTAGTGTGGAAAAAACACTTTTTGCACTTGTGATAGTGTTGAAAAACCACTTTTCGCACTTGTGTTAGTGTTGAAAAACCACTTTTCGCACTTGTGTTGGTGTGGAAAAAACACTTTTTGCACTTGTGTTAGTGTTGAAAAACCACTTTTCGCACTTGTGTTGGTGCAGGAAACCACTTTTGCACTTGTATTAGTGTGGAAAATACACTTTTTGCACTTGTGATAGTGTTGAAAAACCACTTTTCGCACTTGTGTTAGTGTTGAAAAACCACTTTTCGCACTTGTGTTGGTGCAGGAAACCACTTTTGCACTTGTATTAGTGTGGAAAAAACACTTTTCGCACTTGTGTTAGTGTTGAAAAACCACTTTTCGCACTTGTGTTAGTGTTGAAAAACCACTTTTCACACTTGTGTTGGTACAGGAAACCACTTTTGCACTTGTATTAGTGTGGAAAAAACACTTTTTGCACTTGTGATAGTGTTGAAAAACCACTTTTCGCACTTGTGTTAGTGTTGAAAAACCACTTTTCGCACTTATGTTGGTGCAGGAAACCACTTTTGCACTTGTATTAGTGTGGAAAAAACACTTTTCGCACTTGTGTTAGTGTTGAAAAACCACTTTTCGCACTTGTGTTAGTGTTGAAAAACCACTTTTCGCACTTGTGTTGGTGCAGGAAACCACTTCTGCACTTGTATTAGTGTGGAAAAAACACTTTTTGCACTTGTGATAGTGTTGAAAAACCACTTTTCGCACTTGTGTTAGTGTTGAAAAAACACTTTTCGCACTTGTGTTGGTGCAGGAAACCACTTTTGCACTTGTATTAGTGTGGAAAAACAACTTTTCACACTTGTGTTAGTGTTGAAAAACCACTTTTCGCACTTGTGTTAGTGTTGAAAAACCACTTTTCGCACTTGTGTTGGTGCAGGAAACCACTTTTGCACTTGTATTAGTGTGGACAAAACACTTTTTGCACTTGTGATAGTGTTGAAAAACCACTTTTCGCTCTTGTGTTAGTGTTGAAAAACCACTTTTCGCACTTGTGTTGGTCCAGGAAACCACTTTTGCACTTGTATTAGTGTGGAAAAAACACTTTTCGCACTTTTGTTAGTGTTGAAAAACCACTTTTCGCACTTGTGTTAGTGTTGAAAAACCACTTTTCGCACTTGTGTTGGTGCAGGAAACCACTTTTGCACTTGTGTTGGTGCAGGAAACCACTTTTGCACTTGTATTAGTGTGGAAAAAACACTTTTCGCACTTTTGTTAGTGTTGAAAAACCACTTTTCGCACTTGTGATAGTGTTGAAAAACCACTTTTCGCACTTGTGTTAGTGTTGAAAAACCACATTTTGCACTTGTGTTGGTGCAGGAAACCACTTTTGCACTTGTATTAGTGTGGAAAAAACACTTTTCGCACTTGTGTTAGTGTTGAAAAACCACTTTTCACACTTGTGTTAGTGTTGAAAAACCACTTTTCGCACTTGTGTTGGTGCAGGAAACCACTTTTGCACTTGTATTAGTGTGGAAAAAACACTTTTCGCACTTGTGTTAGTGTTGAAAAACCACTTTTCGCACTTGTGTTAATGTTGAAAAACCACTTTTCGCACTTGTGTTGGTGCAGGAAACCACTTTTGCACTTGTAATAGTGTGGAAAACCACTTTTCGCACTTGTGTTAGTGTTGAAAAACCACTTTTTACACTTGTGTTAGTGTTGAAAAACCACTTTTCGCACTTGTGTTAGTGTTGCAAAACCACTTTTCGCACGTGTGTTGGTGCAGGAAACCACTTTTCGCACTTGTGTTAGTGTTGAAAAACCACTTTTCGCACTTGTGTTAGTGTTGAAAAACCACTTTTCGCACTTGTGTTAGTGTTGAAAAACCACTTTTCGCACTTGTGTTGGTGCAGGAAACCACTTTTGCACTTGTATTAGTGTGGAAAAAACACTTTTTGCACTTGTGATAGTGTTGAAAAAACACTTTTCGCACTTGTGTTAGTGTTGAAAAACCACTTTTCGCACTTGTGTTGGTGCAGGAAACCACTTTTGCACTTGTATTAGTGTGGAAAAAACACTTTTCGCACTTGTGTTAGTGTTGAAAAACCACTTTTCGCACTTGTGTTAGTGTTGAAAAACCACTTTTCGCACTTGTGTTAGTGTTGAAAAACCACTTTTCGCACTTGTGTTGGTGCAGGAAACCACTTTTGCACTTGTATTAGTGTGGACAAAACACTTTTTGCACTTGTGATAGTGTTGAAAAACCACTTTTCGCACTTGTGTTAGTGTTGAAAAACCACTTTTCGCACTTGTGTTGGTGCAGGAAACCACTTTTGCACTTGTATTAGTGTGGAAAAAACACTTTTCGCACTTGTGTTAGTGTTGAAAAACCACTTTTCGCACTTGTGTTAGTGTTGAAAAACCACTTTTCGCACTTGTGTTGGTGCAGGAAACCACTTTTGCACTTGTATTAGTGTGGAAAAACGACTTTTCGCACCTGTGTTAGTGTTGAAAAACCACTGTTCACACTTGTGTTAGTGTTGAAAAACCACTTTTCGCACTTGTGTTAGTGTTGAAAAACCACTTTTCGCACTTGTGTTAATGTTGAAAAACCACTTTTCGCACTTGTGTTGGTGCAGGAAACCACTTTTGCACTTGTATTAGTGTGGAAAACCACTTTTCGCACTTGTGTTAGTGTTGAAAAACCACTTTTCACACTTGTGTTAGTGTTGAAAAACCACTTTTCGCACTTGTGTTAGTGTTGAAAAACCACTTTTCGCACATGTGTTGGTGCAGGAAACCACTTTTCGCACTTGTGTTAGTGTTGAAAAATCACTTTTCGCACTTGTGTTAGTGTTGAAAAACCACTTTTCGCACTTGTGTTAGTGTTGAAAAACCACTTTTCGCACTTGTGTTGGTGCAGGAAACCACTTTTGCACTTGTATTAGTGTGGAAAAAACACTTTTTGCACTTGTGATAGTGTTGAAAAACCACTTTTCGCACTTGTGTTAGTGTTGAAAAACCACTTTTCGCACTTGTGTTGGTGCAGGCAACCACTTTTGCACTTGTATTAGTGTGGAAAAAACACTTTTCGCACTTGTGTTAGTGTTGAAAAACCACTTTTCGCACTTGTGTTAGTGTTGGAAAACCACTTTTCGCACTTGTGTTGGTGCAGGAAACCACTTTTGCACTTGTATTAGTGTGGAAAAAACACTTTTTGCACTTGTGATAGTGTTGAAAAACCACTTTTCGCACTTGTGTTAGTGTTGAAAAACCACTTTTCGCACTTGTGTTGGTGTGGAAAAAACACTTTTTGCACTTGTGTTAGTGTTGAAAAACCACTTTTCGCACTTGTGTTGGTGCAGGAAACCACTTTTGCACTTGTATTAGTGTGGAAAATACACTTTTTGCACTTGTGATAGTGTTGAAAAACCACTTTTCGCACTTGTGTTAGTGTTGAAAAACCACTTTTCGCACTTGTGTTGGTGCAGGAAACCACTTTTGCACTTGTATTAGTGTGGAAAAAACACTTTTCGCACTTGTGTTAGTGTTGAAAAACCACTTTTCGCACTTGTGTTAGTGTTGAAAAACCACTTTTCACACTTGTGTTGGTACAGGAAACCACTTTTGCACTTGTATTAGTGTGGAAAAAACACTTTTTGCACTTGTGATAGTGTTGAAAAACCACTTTTCGCACTTGTGTTAGTGTTGAAAAACCACTTTTCGCACTTGTGTTGGTGCAGGAAACCACTTTTGCACTTGTATTAGTGTGGAAAAACGACTTTTCGCACCTGTGTTAGTGTTGAAAAACCACTGTTCACACTTGTGTTAGTGTTGAAAAACCACTTTTCGCACTTGTGTTAGTGTTGAAAAACCACTTTTCGCACTAGTGTTAATGTTGAAAAACCACTTTTCGCACTTGTGTTGGTGCAGGAAACCACTTTTGCACTTGTATTAGTGTGGAAAACCACTTTTCGCACTTGTGTTAGTGTTGAAAAACCACTTTTCACACTTGTGTTAGTGTTGAAAAACCACTTTTCGCACTTGTGTTAGTGTTGAAAAACCACTTTTCGCACATGTGTTGGTGCAGGAAACCACTTTTCGCACTTGTGTTAGTGTTGAAAAATCACTTTTCGCACTTGGTTAGTGTTGAAAAACCACTTTTTGCACTTGTGTTAGTGTTGAAAAACCACTTTTCGCACTTGTGTTGGTGCAGGAAACCACTTTTGCACTTGTATTAGTGTGGAAAAAACACTTTTTGCACTTGTGATAGTGTTGAAAAACCACTTTTCGCACTTGTGTTAGTGTTGAAAAACCACTTTTCGCACTTGTGTTGGTGCAGGCAACCACTTTTGCACTTGTATTAGTGTGGAAAAAACACTTTTCGCACTTGTGTTAGTGTTGAAAAACCACTTTTCGCACTTGTGTTAGTGTTGAAAAACCACTTTTCGCACTTGTGTTGGTGCAGGAAACCACTTTTGCACTTGTATTAGTGTGGAAAAAACACTTTTTGCACTTGTGATAGTGTTGAAAAACCACTTTTCGCACTTGTGTTAGTGTTGAAAAACCACTTTTCGCACTTGTGTTGGTGTGGAAAAAACACTTTTTGCACTTGTGTTAGTGTTGAAAAACCACTTTTCGCACTTGTGTTGGTGCAGGAAACCACTTTTGCACTTGTATTAGTGTGGAAAAAACACTTTTTGCACTTGTGATAGTGTTGAAAAACCACTTTTCGCACTTGTGTTAGTGTTGAAAAACCACTTTTCGCACTTGTGTTGGTGCAGGAAACCACTTTTGCACTTGTATTAGTGTGGAAAAAACACTTTTTGCACTTGTGATAGTGTTGAAAAACCACTTTTCGCACTTGTGTTGGTGCAGGAAACCACTTTTGCACTTGTATTAGTGTGGAAAAAACACTTTTTGCACTTGTGATAGTGTTGAAAAACCACTTTTCACACTTGTGTTAGTGTTGAAAAACCACTTTTCGCACTTGTGTTAGTGTTGAAAAACCACTTTTCGCACTTGTGTTAGTGTTGAAAAACCACTTTTCGCACTTGTGTTGGTGTTGAAAAACCACTTTTCGCACTTGCGTTGGTGCAGGAAACCACTTTTGCACTTGTATTAGTGTGGAAAAAACACTTTTTGCACTTGTGATAGTGTTGAAAAACCACTTTTCGCACTTGTGTTAGTGTTGAAAAACCACTTTTCGCACTTGTGTTGGTACAGGAAACCACTTTTGCACTTGTATTAGTGTGGAAAAAACACTTTTCGCACTTGTGTTAGTGTTGAAAAACCACTTTTCGCACTTGTGTTAGTGTTGAAAAACCACTTTTCGCACTTGTGTTAGTGTTGAAAAACCACTTTTCGCACTTGTGTTGGTGCAGGAAACCACTTTTGCACTTGTATTAGTGTGGACAAAACACTTTTTGCACTTGTGATAGTGTTGAAAAACCACTTTTTGCACTTGTGTTAGTGTTGAAAAACCACTTTTCGCACTTGTGTTGGTGCAGGAAACCACTTTTGCACTTGTATTAGTGTGGAAAAAACACTTTTCCCACTTGTGTTAGTGTTGAAAAACCACTTTTCGCACTTGTGTTAGTGTTGAAAAACCACTTTTCGCACTTGTGTTGGTGCAGGAAACCACTTTTGCACTTGTATTAGTGTGGAAAAACCCCTTTTCGCACCTGTGTTAGTGTTGAAAAACCACTGTTCACACTTGTGTTAGTGTTGAAAAACCACTTTTCGCACTTGTGTTAGTGTTGAAAAACCACTTTTCGCACTTGTGTTAATGTTGAAAAACCACTTTTCGCACTTGTGTTGGTGCAGGAAACCACTTTTGCACTTGTATTAGTGTGGAAAACCACTTTTCGCACTTGTGTTAGTGTTGAAAAACCACTTTTCACACTTGTGTTAGTGTTGAAAAACCACTTTTCGCACTTGTGTTAGTGTTGAAAAACCACTTTTCGCACATGTGTTGGTGCAGGAAACCACTTTTCGCACTTGTGTTAGTGTTGAAAAATCACTTTTCGCACTTGTGTTAGTGTTGAAAAACCACTTTTCGCACTTGTGTTAGTGTTGAAAAACCACTTTTCGCACTTGTGTTGGTGCAGGAAACCACTTTTGCACTTGTATTAGTGTGGAAAAAACACTTTTTGCACTTGTGATAGTGTTGAAAAACCACTTTTCGCACTTGTGTTAGTGTTGAAAAACCACTTTTCGCACTTGTGTTGGTGCAGGCAACCACTTTTGCACTTGTATTAGTGTGGAAAAAACACTTTTCGCACTTGTGTTAGTGTTGAAAAACCACTTTTCGCACTTGTGTTAGTGTTGAAAAACCACTTTTCGCACTTGTGTTGGTGCAGGAAACCACTTTTGCACTTGTATTAGTGTGGAAAAAACACTTTTTGCACTTGTGATAGTGTTGAAAAACCACTTTTCGCACTTGTGTTAGTGTTGAAAAACCACTTTTCGCACTTGTGTTGGTGTGGAAAAAACACTTTTTGCACTTGTGTTAGTGTTGAAAAACCACTTTTCGCACTTGTGTTGGTGCAGGAAACCACTTTTGCACTTGTATTAGTGTGGAAAAAACACTTTTTGCACTTGTGATAGTGTTGAAAAACCACTTTTCGCACTTGTGTTAGTGTTGAAAAACCACTTTTCGCACTTGTGTTGGTGCAGGAAACCACTTTTGCACTTGTATTAGTGTGGAAAAAACACTTTTCGCACTTGTGTTAGTGTTGAAAAACCACTTTTCGCACTTGTGTTAGTGTTGAAAAACCACTTTTCACACTTGTGTTGGTACAGGAAACCACTTTTGCACTTGTATTAGTGTGGAAAAAACACTTTTTGCACTTGTGATAGTGTTGAAAAACCACTTTTCGCACTTGTGTTAGTGTTGAAAAACCACTTTTCGCACTTATGTTGGTGCAGGAAACCACTTTTGCACTTGTATTAGTGTGGAAAAAACACTTTTCGCACTTGTGTTAGTGTTGAAAAACCACTTTTCGCACTTGTGTTAGTGTTGAAAAACCACTTTTCGCACTTGTGTTGGTGCAGGAAACCACTTCTGCACTTGTATAAGTGTGGAAAAAACACTTTTTGCACTTGTGATAGTGTTGAAAAACCACTTTTCGCACTTGTGTTAGTGTTGAAAAAACACTTTTCGCACTTGTGTTGGTGCAGGAAACCACTTTTGCACTTGTATTAGTGTGGAAAAACCACTTTTCACACTTGTGTTAGTGTTGAAAAACCACTTTTCGCACTTGTGTTAGTGTTGAAAAACCACTTTTCGCACTTGTGTTGGTGCAGGAAACCACTTTTGCACTTGTATTAGTGTGGACAAAACACTTTTTGCACTTGTGATAGTGTTGAAAAACCACTTTTCGCACTTGTGTTAGTGTTGAAAAACCACTTTTCGCACTTGTGTTGGTGCAGGAAACCACTTTTGCACTTGTATTAGTGTGGAAAAAACACTTTTCGCACTTGTGTTAGTGTTGAAAAACCACTTTTCGCACTTGTGTTAGTGTTGAAAAACCACTTTTCGCACTTGTGTTGGTGCAGGAAACCACTTTTGCACTTGTATTAGTGTGGAAAAACCACTTTTCGCACTTGTGTTAGTGTTGAAAAACCACTTTTCACACTTGTGTTAGTGTTGAAAAACCACTTTTCGCACTTGTGTTAGTGTTGAAAAACCACTTTTCGCATGTGTGTTGGTGCAGGAAACCACTTTTCGCACTTGTGTTAGTGTTGAAAAACCACTTTTCGCACTTGTGTTAGTGTTGAAAAACCACTTTTCGCACTTGTGTTAGTGTTGAAAAACCACTTTTCGCACTTGTGTTGGTGCAGGAAACCACTTTTGCACTTGTATTAGTGTGGCAAAAACACTTTTTGCACTTGTGATAGTGTTGAAAGACCACTTTTCGCACTTGTGTTAGTGTTGAAAAACCACATTTCGCACTTGTGTTGGTGCAGGCAACCACTTTTGCACTTGTATTAGTGTGGAAAAAACACTTTTCGCACTTGTGTTAGTGTTGAAAAACCACTTTTCGCACTTGTGTTAGTGTTGAAAAACCACTTTTCGCACTTGTGTTGGTGCAGGAAACCACTTTTGCACTTGTATTAGTGTGGAAAAAACACTTTTCATACTTGTGTTAGTGTTGAAAAACCACTTTTCGCACTTGTGTTAGTGTTGAAAAACCACTTTTCGCACTTGTGTTAGTGCAGGAAACCACTTTTGCACTTGTATTAGTGTGGAAAAACCACTTTTCGCACTTGTGTTAGTGTTGAAAAACCCCACTTTTCACACTTGTGTTAGTGTTGAAAAACCACTTTTCGCACTTGTGTTAGTGTTGAAAAACCACTTTTCGCACGTGTGTTGGTGCAGGAAACCACTTTTCGCACTTGTGTTAGTGTTGAAAAACCACTTTTCGCACTTGTGTTAGTGTTGAAAAACCACTTTTCGCACTTGTGTTAGTGTTGAAAAACCACTTTTCGCACTTGTGTTGGTGCAGGGAACCACTTTTGCACTTGCATTAGTGTGGAAAAAACACTTTTTGAACTTGTGATAGTGTTGAAAAACCACATTTCGCACTTGTGTTAGTGTTGAAAAACCACTTTTCGCACTTGTGTTGGTGCAGGAAACCACTTTTGCACTTGTATTAGTGTGGAAAAAACACTTTTCACACTTGTGTTAGTGTTGAAAAACCACTTTTCGCACTTGTGTTAGTGTTGAAAAACCACTTTTCACACTTGTGTTGGTACAGGAAACCACTTTTGCACTTGTATTAGTGTGGAAAAAACACTTTTTGCACTTGTGATAGTGTTGAAAAACCACTTTTCGCACTTGTGTTAGTGTTGAAAAACCACTTTTCGCACTTATGTTGGTTCAGGAAACCACTTTTGCACTTGTATTAGTGTGGAAAAAACACTTTTCGCACTTGTGTTAGTGTTGAAAAACCACTTTTCGCACTTGTGTTAGTGTTGAAAAACCACTTTTCGCACTTGTGTTGGTGCAGGAAACCACTTCTGCACTTGTATTAGTGTGGAAAAAACACTTTTTGCACTTGTGATAGTGTTGAAAAACCACTTTTCGCACTTGTGTTAGTGTTGAAAAAACACTTTTCGCACTTGTGTTGGTGCAGGAAACCACTTTTGCACTTGTATTAGTGTGGAAAAACCACTTTTCACACTTGTGTTAGTGTTGAAAAACCACTTTTCGCACTTGTGTTAGTGTTGAAAAACCACTTTTCGCACTTGTGTTAGTGTTGAAAAACCACTTTTCGCACTTGTGTTAGTGTTGAAAAACCACTTTTCGCACTTGTGTTGGTGCAGGAAACCACTTTTGCACTTGTATTAGTGTGGACAAAACACTTTTTGCACTTGTGATAGTGTTGAAAAACCACTTTTTGCACTTGTGTTAGTGTTGAAAAACCACTTTTCGCACTTGTGTTGGTGCAGGAAACCACTTTTGCACTTGTATTAGTGTGGAAAAAACACTTTTCCCACTTGTGTTAGTGTTGAAAAACCACTTTTCGCACTTGTGTTAGTGTTGAAAAACCACTTTTCGCACTTGTGTTGGTGCAGGAAACCACTTTTGCACTTGTATTAGTGTGGAAAAACCCCTTTTCGCACCTGTGTTAGTGTTGAAAAACCACTGTTCACACTTGTGTTAGTGTTGAAAAACCACTTTTCGCACTTGTGTTAGTGTTGAAAAACCACTTTTCGCACTTGTGTTAATGTTGAAAAACCACTTTTCGCACTTGTGTTGGTGCAGGAAACCACTTTTGCACTTGTATTAGTGTGGAAAACCACTTTTCGCACTTGTGTTAGTGTTGAAAAACCACTTTTCACACTTGTGTTAGTGTTGAAAAACCACTTTTCGCACTTGTGTTAGTGTTGAAAAACCACTTTTCGCACATGTGTTGGTGCAGGAAACCACTTTTCGCACTTGTGTTAGTGTTGAAAAATCACTTTTCGCACTTGTGTTAGTGTTGAAAAACCACTTTTCGCACTTGTGTTAGTGTTGAAAAACCACTTTTCGCACTTGTGTTGGTGCAGGAAACCACTTTTGCACTTGTATTAGTGTGGAAAAAACACTTTTTGCACTTGTGATAGTGTTGAAAAACCACTTTTCGCACTTGTGTTAGTGTTGAAAAACCACTTTTCGCACTTGTGTTGGTGCAGGCAACCACTTTTGCACTTGTATTAGTGTGGAAAAAACACTTTTCGCACTTGTGTTAGTGTTGAAAAACCACTTTTCGCACTTGTGTTAGTGTTGAAAAACCACTTTTCGCACTTGTGTTGGTGCAGGAAACCACTTTTGCACTTGTATTAGTGTGGAAAAAACACTTTTTGCACTTGTGATAGTGTTGAAAAACCACTTTTCGCACTTGTGTTAGTGTTGAAAAACCACTTTTCGCACTTGTGTTGGTGTGGAAAAAACACTTTTTGCACTTGTGTTAGTGTTGAAAAACCACTTTTCGCACTTGTGTTGGTGCAGGAAACCACTTTTGCACTTGTATTAGTGTGGAAAAAACACTTTTTGCACTTGTGATAGTGTTGAAAAACCACTTTTCGCACTTGTGTTAGTGTTGAAAAACCACTTTTCGCACTTGTGTTGGTGCAGGAAACCACTTTTGCACTTGTATTAGTGTGGAAAAAACACTTTTCGCACTTGTGTTAGTGTTGAAAAACCACTTTTCGCACTTGTGTTAGTGTTGAAAAACCACTTTTCACACTTGTGTTGGTACAGGAAACCACTTTTGCACTTGTATTAGTGTGGAAAAAACACTTTTTGCACTTGTGATAGTGTTGAAAAACCACTTTTCGCACTTGTGTTAGTGTTGAAAAACCACTTTTCGCACTTATGTTGGTGCAGGAAACCACTTTTGCACTTGTATTAGTGTGGAAAAAACACTTTTCGCACTTGTGTTAGTGTTGAAAAACCACTTTTCGCACTTGTGTTAGTGTTGAAAAACCACTTTTCGCACTTGTGTTGGTGCAGGAAACCACTTCTGCACTTGTATTAGTGTGGAAAAAACACTTTTTGCACTTGTGATAGTGTTGAAAAACCACTTTTCGCACTTGTGTTAGTGTTGAAAAAACACTTTTCGCACTTGTGTTGGTGCAGGAAACCACTTTTGCACTTGTATTAGTGTGGAAAAACCACTTTTCACACTTGTGTTAGTGTTGAAAAACCACTTTTCGCACTTGTGTTAGTGTTGAAAAACCACTTTTCGCACTTGTGTTGGTGCAGGAAACCACTTTTGCACTTGTATTAGTGTGGACAGTAGTGTAATAATGTTGCTTCTGGGACACCTCCGTTTAACATGGGAAATCCCTATCTAATGTCATTTACCCCCTTGTCTTTTTCAAAAATCATAAACACCTCTATTTCTCCCACCCTCATCTTTATGAACCTTTTGTCTGTAGTACCTATCCTTAATGTTGTTCATTAGACCACTCAAACACTACAAATATTTGTTTTCTCTTATAGACCTATCATCCTTCTTCTACATATCATCTGGCAGATTAATCTTTGACCCATTCACTTCCATATTAATTCTTTCCCTCCCTCATTGCCCCTAAACACCTATATTTCTCTCACCCTGTTCTTTACGAACCTTCTAACCTTTTGACATGTTATCCTTATTCATTAGACCACTTAAACACCTGTGATCCTTCTGACCTCATGGACCTTTTAACCTTTTACTCTTAATATCATCTGGTGAATATAACCCACTCAAACAACGACCCTACAAATATTTGTTTATGCGTGGGAAATAATTTAATTCTCTTGCCACTCTCTTCACCATCTAATATATTAACAAAAAAGATGATTGAGTTTGGTTCTTTATTAAGATATTTTAACTGAGCTAAGATAAAATGGTAAACCTCCCTCAATGTTCTTGTTTGAGCACCTCCAGTGCCACATACCATTTTTAAATTAAAGTATATATTTTCCTGACAACCATCAAAGTTTTCCGTCCACTCAAAAATATTTCCATCTTTTTTACCCAATTCACCGGTATTTAAATTAATTCTCTTATTTGTTTTGTGAATTTTTTTACCAGTTGCCTTTTCAATTATACCTATTTGATATTTTTCACATTCATTATGTTTTCCATTTATATACCAAGGTTGATTACACCTCCACTCTTTAGTCTGGTTGATACTTGGTTCTATCATTTATATAATAGTAAAAAAGGCGGCGGTAGCCCGTTAAAATCCCCAACCCCCCCTTTTTAACTTATCACTTATATATATCTTATCACTTATATATATCTTATCACTTATATATATCTTATCACTTATATATATCTTATCACTTATATACTTATATAACCATAAGGGAGACTATCAATTCCATTTTCTAAAATAAACCTCTTATCATCAAAAGCCCCCAATGCTTTCTTATTCACCTCTTCTGAATATAATTGATGTTTATAACTTCTTATTCCATTAATCTTTCTAAACTCTTCTTTCTTTGTTGTTAAACAGTTATAATAATCCTTAAAGTTTATTGTTTCTTTAATGACATTTTTCTTTACACCTTTTAATTTCTTATCAGTTTTTTCAACGTTATTCACAATGTATTTATAAGCATAAGCCTTTGACCTCAATCCCACAAATTCACTCATAACATTTCCTCCTAATTCATCCTTGAACTTTCCAATCACCTTTTTATTTTTAGAAGAGAACAACTCACTCTCTGGACTGTAATTACTCGTGTCATAGATATTAATGTCTCTTTTCATGTCTGAATAAACATCGTTGGTATTAATTTTCAAAATAAAACTATCTGTATCCATATAAAGTAGATTAACATCATTTTGATATTTCTTCCTCAAGTTATTATAAAAGTAATCATACATTAATGACTTTGATAAATCAAGAATTGTTGTTCCAATATAAATAGGTTTGTTCATTTCAATACTCTCTTTAATCAAATGGATCGCACAAAAGTTCTCAGTAAAGACCTCAGCTCGAGTAAAACTCGGTCTATTAATTAATTTTGATGCTTGTTCCCAAGATGTTGATAGTCTGATATTTTGTCTTTTCCTCACATTCTCCATAGTCTTACCAAAGACCGCATTATTCATCAATTTATAAAAGTCTTTCTCAAAATCTGTTTTTGACTCTGTTCTTCTTTGTGTATTAAAATCAATGTACCCCTTTAACCAATGACTTTGATTGAACTTTAGAACCCTATGGATCTTCTCTACTCTTAGACCTTTTGATAAATATTGTCGCAAATTTCTTTGGTGTAGAACATAATTTTTCTTGTTATATAATGTAGTAAGTAATTTTTCTGTTGATTCACCTATATCAAACGATCGTTGATAATCACTCAACCATTCTTTCTTTGGACTTTCTTTCTCACAAGCAAATGGGAGATCTTTGTGTAGGTTATGGAGTTCCTCTGGATATTTTAAATCAATTTCAAAATAATAACCAACTTTTTCTTCATCCAATTCTTTTTGTGTAGAGATACATACATCTTGTAAAACGTTTTTGTAGTCTTTTTCCTTTACCCATCTAAGTTTTCCATAAGGAAGAGCCTGAGACATTGCCCAGCCATACAGGTTGTTCGCGTCATAGTACATCAAGTAAGAACTCTCTTTCGTTGGATCATAATTTGGAAGATATTTGTTATTTGCTTTTGCGTATCTACTCGAGCAGACTTGTGAAATTCCACCTCTTTTTGCCTTTTCAATCATCAAAAGCATATCAACATCGGTTATCAAATCCAAATCTTGTTTTGTCATTTTCAACATCGCACTCCAGGCCAATCCAGGTGCTGTGTAGTAGTGAGCAGGATCCAATCCATATCCAGTGCGACAAACAGATCTAAAGGCTTCAAATACATCGGCCAATAAAAGCACATCAGTTTTGAGATACAAATCGTGATACTCGCCAAGATTCTTGATGTTATATTTTTCCCAAACATTTTGTGCGTGTACATAATCTTTATCAGATATATGACTATTATTTAATTTGTTATAGAAATTTTCTTTTGAAGGAAGTTGTGTTTCATTGAATCTCTCAAATGAGTCCATATAGTCATAGGGGTAAATTCCCTTTTGTGTTAGAAAATCTTTATCTAAAAAATACTCTGAAAGACATGGAAACTCTTTTAGATTTTGAACCAAGTTAACCAATGGACTTGCCATGAATTTAAATGTATCAAGAAATCTGATATGAGTAATAGGAGATGTGTGAATTGTTTTTGTGAATGAAATGTATTTCTGATCCGTGTTTGGAATTGCTGAGATACTTCCAGAAGTCTTTGAGAGTTCCTTGATAAATAGATGTGTATCATAATGAGCGTTGTTATGAAGAAAGACAGGAATGAAAGAGGGGAGTTGATAATTAATATTACAACTTTGATGAGCCGGACCTCTATATTTACCAGTGAGATGACAATGGTCTCTAACCTTTAGACCTTTACCAATTTTCTCCTCACAAATATGACAGACATTGTTTTTTATAAATTCCCTTTTTTCTTTACTTGTTAAGGACATTGGTTTATTGGTTTCTCTCATTATCTTGGTTAATCGAACACAGTCTTTTTCTAGTCGTTTCACAAACTCCTCTGGGGTATTTGAGCCTCTATACATCTCTAACTTGTTATATTTATCACCAACGGATGATTTGATATAATAACAAAAACCACAAGGAGTATGTTTTTGATATTTATTTGTGTATGATTCTTTTGGATCTTGAGAAGCAGTATCAATTTTTTCTAAAATACTTTCAAAATCAGCATATATAACAAATGGATGTTTGATCTTTTTATTTTCATCTTTGAATGTGATCTTTGAGCCTTCTTTAGGCATATTGATTACCGTTGATTTATGTTCGCCACAATAATTTGAATGTTTATCTAATCTTTCTTGTGAATTGAAGAAGTTAAGACAACGCAAACAAATATATATTTTATTTGTTCTCTTACAGACTTGTGGTTTTATTAATTTAGCAATATCTTTGATGTATGTATAATGTGAATTTTCGTCTGAATTAAAATATAGAAGATTAATATGAGTTTGTTTACAATTGTCAGAAAGCTTTAAAACCTGAATGTTGTTTGTTTCTGTTAGACCATAAACATTAACTGATAAATTATTCATCTTTTCAAATTTAGGAATATCATTTAAAGTCATCGGAAACTTTAGATCTTTCGTATTTAATGTATTCTCATATTTTTTATAATGAGATACTCTTTCATCATGAAAATGTGGAGGATGTAAGTGTGCTAAAATAGACCAGAGAAAACATTTATTGTCTTTATTTTTGATATTGATAACTGCTTTTCTATTTTTGATAACACTGGGTAAATCAATGTAAGAAGAAGCTTTTAGAGGATCTGATTTAAGAATATGAATGTCTATGTAAATAATTTTTCCTATATTGAATCCACTTCCTACGATTGAATTATCCACATCTTGCTCTTGTTTAATAAGTTCATCATAAACTCCTGATGTTTTAAAATCTTGATATGAAGATATAAAGTGTGGCTCAGTTCTCATGTATGGTGCATCTATAACTCCTTCATCCTTTGTCATTTCTAATTTTACTCCCATATAAAATTTAAGTGGTTTCATTTCCTTTAGTGTTTTTTCAATCAACGTTTGAACAGCAGGTTTAACTATTTCTACAGCATCAACTATAGACTCTGGTTCAGGAGGTTTGAAGTTAAAGACTCTTATTTTAATATGTCCTTTGAATGCTCCATCAGAGTTTTTAGTTGTGATAAAATTTGATAAATGTAGATTTGTTTTAAGATGTATTTTGAAGCCTTTCTTGAGGATATTTTTATTACATGTAGAACAGTGTTTTGTTTCAGGTGGAAGAGGGGAAAGTTTGTTTAAAATGTTGTATGTATGTTTTGCGGTGAGAATATGTTGTTTATAATATTTTACTTCCTTCTCGCAAGTATCACAATAAACCATATTTATAGCGTGAGAAAACGTGGTGTTTTATATATATCACTGTGCTTAAAATAAAACACTTTTGAGCTTTACAGCTCCGTTTTATATATATCGCTGTGCTTAAACTAAAACACTTTTTCACTCAGAATCATCTAAGTCATAACTATCACATGAATACTCAGAATCATACTCAGAGTCATCAATAAAGCTACTCTCATAACTATCATTTGAGCACAAACTATTAGTATCATAACTATCATCTGTGTTCAATGAAATACTATCATCACCATCGTCCAAGTTCAATGAAATACTATCATCACTATCGTCCGAGTTCAATGAAATAGTAAAATCTTCACTGCTGTATTGACTCATATTTAATTAGCAAGAAAAATATTCCCATCAATATCTATATACTTTCTTTCATTAACAGATTCAATCTCTACAATTTTTATATCAAAAGTTATCTTTAAATAATCTCTAACTATCATAGAACGAAATGACATTTCACCAGAAATATTAACATCATTCATTTTACTTAGATCTACACCCTTTGGATTATTAAAGAAAATACAAATGTCTCCTCTAGAATTATTAATGGTCTTATCATTCTTTTTCAAAGTATCGTGGTCAATCACTTTTTCAAGCTTTGAATAAATTGCCAGGAGTAGAGGAGAAACTTTTGTTAGATTTACTTTAATGGATGTCTTTCCAGGTATAGTTAGAGCTCTTCCTTTAAATGAAATAGAGGGGCTCATGTTATTTTCCATAACTGGTTTTACCCAAAAATTTCCATATTTATCTTTGTTCAATTTAACATCTTTGACATATTTTTCTATATCTTCCACCGAAGTAGAGATTGATTGAAATTTGTCTTTTGTGCTTTGAAACATTGTATTTATTAATGAATAAACTTGCGTTTAGTTTAAGTAAAAATTTACCACATAAATATGATAAGTTCTGAAGGATATTTAGAATTTCCAGACTCTCCATATGATAAATTAGAGAATTGTCCGGCTTGTGATAGAGTGGGGCTTAATGATGAGGATTCATATAAACAATGTTTATTCTGTGATTATATTCTAATTAATGATAATAAGAAATATAAAAAAACATATAACTCTTTTAAATTAGAACCAAAAATGAATTACTTTACAAGATTAATAAGAGAGATGAATGTTAAGCATTATGGTGATAATACACCATTTCTTACAAGGAAAGAGACTCTTTGTATTGAGGAAATGTATAAGGGTTTAATGATATTTATTATTCAAAATAATTTTAATGGAAATGTTAATACAAGATACTACATAAATAAAATAATGAATTATTTTGAAATTAAACCCGAACTCAGGATAAAATATAGAGTTTCTAAAATAGCTCAAAAAAAGTTGGATGACTTGTTTTCCAAATATATAAATGAATGATTTTTTACCCGTTTGGGAAAATAAGATAAAATTTAATAACCATAAAAACATTCCAAATTCATTGAGATGTCTAATAGTTGGTTCAAGCGGATGTGGGAAAACCTGTTTACTTTTAAAGATGCTCCTTGGTCCTAATTTTTTAGATTATGATAATTTAATAATTTTTACAAAGTCAAGTTTTCAACCCGAGTATCAACTACTCTCACAGGGTTTTAATGCAGGTCTTAAAAAGGAAGACATTATCGGTTTATTTAAACTTCAAAACAAACTGAATGATTATAATATTGAAGATATAATACAATTATTTTGTGATACACAGAAATCAAAATCGAAACCCATAACTTGTATTCTCAGTGATAATACGGATGATATACCTTCACCTCAAGATTTAGATAAATCAAAAAAGAACCTCGTCATCTTTGATGATTGTGTTAATGAGAGAAACCAAACAGTAATGGATAGCTACTATACAAGAGGGAGACATTCTTCTTGTAATTGTATATATCTTAGTCAATCATATTTTCAACTCCCTCGACGCTCAATAAGAAACAATGCCAATACTTTTATTTTATTTAAGTTAAATTCAATAGATGTAAATAATTTTTGGAGAGATAATTGCTCTACGTTATGTAGTAAAAAAGAATTTGAAAATTATATGAAACACACGATTGGAAAATATAAATATATTGTTGTGAAACAAGATGAGATACTAAATGATATTTTTCAATAAATAAATACAGAAAATGAATACCGAAGAAAGAGAAAGAAAGTTTAAGGAACATCAACAATTAGTTTCAAAAGTTGTTAAACAACAGGAAGAGATAAAGAAGAAACGGAGACAGAAACTAACTGGTGAAGAAGCCTTTGAAAGAAAACAAGAGAAATTCTTTAAACCACTTTTGAAAACTCAACACTCACCTACAGTTCCCACGGTAGAATTTACTCCGAAAAAACTTCAAATGCTCAAAGATTTTAGTCAGATAACAAAACAAGAACTTGGTGAATTAGAATATGATGACGAGGGATTATTTCGGAAACTTGAGGAGGTAAATCAACCCCCTAATTATGTTGTGGAAGCTCTTCAAAACAATGAATATTCGGCGGGTTCAAAAACCAGAGCAGGTCTCATTCCAACAGAAGAACCAGCAGTGTTTCATCTTGTGGAAGAAAAGGTATTGATATTTAATGATGAATTGATGTTCTTGAGTTCTACTCAACCAAATGTTAAATTAACTCCAAGATTAATGTTTCTTCTAACAAACCCCGGATTCAGCGGTTCAAAATATTTTGAGGAACCACTTGATATGGAAAGAAAGGAAGATAGGGTATATATTGAGTTGCTAAATGCACTTGATTATGGAGTTTCTGTTGCTGGTAAAAGTAAGAAGAATGAGAAGGAGAAACATATTATTGATGCTTTAAGTAAGCTTGGTTCGGGTGTTAGTTTTCTTCCAAATGACCCATCACAATTAGTTAATAGGCTATTATTGTTGTTAGGTAGTAAGAAGGCTGGAAACAACAATTGTTTTAATGAATCCTCAGCCATTTTAGATCAGTTGATGAACATGAAAATAATTAATAAATGTCAATACAAAGATATTTTATTAGATATTAAATAAGATGAGAAGCACAATTCTTAGTTTTAATTTCACAACGAGCGATTACACAGCTTCATTCCCTTACCCACTACAACTTGACCCCCTTACCTCATATGAGGCATCTTTGTTGTCAATGGAAACTTACAATACCCTTTTTAATATCACAGAGAAAAACAACAAGTTTAGTTATAATCCAGGAAGTGGATATAAAACTATAACCGTTTCACCTGGAGCTTACGAGATTTCTCAAATATCTTCAGAAGTCTCTCGCCTTATGAAAGAAAAAGGTGATGAACCAAAAAATATTGTAATAGATATTCAAAAACACACTTCAAAATCAACTATTAAACTTAAAAATAATTATAAAGTTGATTTCACGATTGAAAATTCGTTTAGAGAGCTATTGGGTTTCTCTTCAAAAAAGATTGAAAATAACGGGACGTTTTACAGTGATAATGTTATCCAAATATCCTCCGGTATAAATTCAGTATTAATTCATTGTGATTTGATTGATGGTGCTTATAACGATGGAATAAGAACAAATACAATATTTTCATTCAGTGCATACTCAACCCCGATTGGTTATAAATTTAATATGGAACCAAAAAATCTTGTCTATTTACCTGTGTCAGGAAAAACCATATACAGAGTAAATTTTAGGATAACCGACCAAGATAATCGTATGATATCCTTTAATGATGAAATTATATCCATCAGAATTCACCTACGTGAAGTTTTTCAATAAATAAATAATGGTTATTGTGAGAAAACACGAGTTGGGAAAATATAAAATAATTACAGGGGAGGGCATGTTCCTTTCACCAGACTATACAAGGTATGTGGGTAGAGGATACTATAAACCTAAGAGACAACGAGGTGTAGGTCATCAATTTCGAAATAAAGGAGATGGGATAATTGATACTCTAATGGGTATTGGTTCAACCATCCTTAAACATAAAGACCTAATTGGTTCAACTGCTTCTGCCGTGGGCTCCGTTGCGGGTGCTATAAAGAGTATAAAAGATGCTCAAAAGGAGTCTCATAAATTACAAGCAATCAAAGAAATAAAAAAAGGTAAAACTCAACTATCTTCACAAGAACGACAAAAAATCATTAAAATACTTGGGTCAGGGTTTCAACAATTTTAATGCTATATAAATACAAGTATGGAAGCGATTGATAGTATCTATGATTTGGATGATACGATTATCATTTCAAACTCCACTAAAAAGGAAGACTATTTTAAGGTAAATGCTATAACAGGAACAGACTGGAATTCAAACGGAACAAAAAGTTTTGAAATAAATAATCAACAAACTTACTTGAATATAGCTGATAGTTTCTTGCTGTGTAAATTTAAATTCACTAAGGCTGCGAATAATACTAATGCTACACTCGTAAATGATTTCTTCTGGAAAATGTTTGACAGTGTCCGCCTGTATATTGGAACACAAGAGGTTGAAGCGGTTGATTATGTCTCTGCTACATCTGAAATGATGAAATTTACACTATATTCGTTTAGTGATAGAATGGGTAAGGGAGCTGTTGAGGGTTTTATTCCTGATATGTCAACGGGTACAAACGCAGACCCTGGTTATAGTCAAAGGAAGTCAATGTATAATGATGACGCAAAAGCTGAGAATAGTTTTACCGTAGCAGTACCTCTGAAAGGTATATTTGGATTTTGTGATTATGATAAAGTTTTGTATGGGCTTAAAATTAGATTTCAACTACAAAGGAATGATAATGTAAATAGATTGCTTTTTGGGGATGAAAATGCTTTTGGAGAAAATAATAAATTTGTTATTAATGATTTGTGTTGATATATCAGTGAATATACTCCTAATCTTAAAACGGAAGAGATGTTAAATAGAAGACTTAACTCAAAGAAACCGCTAAATGTATCATACCTTAAAAGAAGATGTCAACACGTTAAACTGGAACACACTACCTACACTTGGAATTTAGGTGTTCTTCAAGGAAAGCCACGATACCTCTGGCTCATTTTTTAAAAACCAGATGGAGAGGACGGTACTAATAAGAATAATGCCCTGAGTGATAATGCAAAGGTGAAACAACTTCGGGTTTCTCTTGATGGCACATTTTATCCGCGAGATAGATTGGAAATTGATTGGGAAAAAAATGATTATGCAGAAGCCTACAAGTCCTACCAAAAGGTGTGTGAAAGTAATGGTAATAATGATCCTATTTTGGATATGGTTGCATTTAAAGGTTTATATACAATCTACGCAATTGACCTGAGTTCTCAAAAGGAAACTATAAAGTCTAATCGAGTGGATACTTCTCTATACATTGAAAGAGGGGAGAATGAAGAAGTTGATGCTTATTGTTTGCTTTTGGAGGAAACAGAATTACAGATTAATACAGATAATGGTGTTATGATTAATATCACATAGGTTTTTTCTCATAAATAAATGGTTGGGGTATATGTTAATCAAATCAATCTTAATAAATTAACATCTTGTATTCAAAATCAAAAGCCTTGTATTATTAATGTTAATACAATTCAAAGAAAAGGAGCTGTAAGAATTGATGTTTTACTCACACACACACAAGTAAAAACACTAAATGATGTTGGATCACTTAAAATTAAAATGACGAAACCTATGTTAAAGAAATATTCAATAGACGAGTCAAGAGGAGGATTTCTCCCGTTTCTAATTCCTTTATTTGCTGGTTTAAGTGCGGCGGGAGCATTGACTGGTGGTATTTCAGCAGCGGTAAAAACTGCTAACGAAAGGAAGGCACAACTAAAAGCTCAAAAAGAATTGGAAAGACATAACAAGGAGTTGGAGAAACAAATTAGTGGAAGTGGTGTAATTGTAGATTTTGCTCAAAAACTTGAAAGTCTACCTGATAAAGCTAGATTGTTGGTTGGTGATATGCTTTCCTCTATCGCTCAAGCGGGTGTTAAACTAACTAAACGGGGTAATGGATTGTATCTTTCTCATAAATAAATGGATAAATGGTTTAAACAATTTGGAAAGAATACAACGTCAAATATAGAACTAGCCAAGTATTGTAAAACACTAAAAATTGATAATGTGGTAATCTGTATGAGAGATGAATTAATACATATAAATAAGAATACAAAGAATATTATTATGAATTTAGACACACAGAATGGTTCTCATTGGGTTTGTATTCATAATAGTCAGGATAAATATTATTTTGATAGTTATGGTATGCCACCACCTGTTGAAGTAATACAATTCTTACAGAATGGTGTTTATCAAACATTTCAAGTTCAAGAAATTAATTCTAAATGTTGTGGTCAATTATGTTTATATGTATTATTTCAACTCAACAATAATGAAAAGTTTTATGATATCATTTTTAATCTAATATAAATGACTTATGTTGGAAAAGATGGTTCTATCTTTGGAAAATCCTCTCAGGATATTGATTTATCAAATTATTATACAAAGGCACAGGCTGAACGACAAAAATATAGTGTAAGTAAAAATATTAATATGAAGAATACTTATAAATTAATCAATTATCCAAACCCTACAGATGCGAATGACTTAATTAGATTAAGTGATTTATCACAATATATATTTTTAAAGAAAACAGCACGTTTTGTGAAAGAAGTAAAATTTACAACCACAACACCTGGTTATACTGACCATACACCTTTCCTCATTGAATTTAACTACCTGCTTACAATTGAATTTTATAAAGAAGGACATTTAGTTAATATGCGAATTAATAAATGGGGGTATGATATGCCTGATTTAGGGTATAATTGGTCTTTTTCAATAAACATAGAAGACCTACATGATTTAAATCAGTCTCGTAAAGAAGAATATTATCCACTTGGTGAAGATAAGGATTTATGTGGAAGTACAATTAGTAAACAACAAATACGTGATTTTAAGAAAATAAAAATATATGATAGTATAGCGATGGTTCGCATGACAAAGAAGGAAGGTAATGAGATAAGGATAGAAAGCCGAGGAATACAAACCGATTTGGTAGTGGGAAGATGGGGTGGTATTACCTGTCATAATATTAATCTCACATATATTTCTGATACATAAATGGCAGGAAGAAGACTACAAGAGAATTATAATTTTTGTATTCAAGGATACCTACAAGAAAAGGGTGCTCGGTATTACATACCTTATGATTTGGAGCATATACATGGGAATTTTGTCATAAAAAACTGGCCTTATACTGATATTGTTAAACCCACAAATAGAGACTTGTTTAAAATATTAAATAAAAATGAACTTCTCAAAGTTATGAAATATAAAACTCTTTTAGAAATCGTCAACAAATCTTATTGGTATCCTATTATGAGAAAAATAATTATAGATACAAGAATATCTCAAAATCCAGATGAGTATATGTATAATATTCTTTGGGGTTCAAACTCAAGGGTAGCAAGGGATGAGGAAGGAGTTGAAGAAGAGAAGGAGGAAAGAGAGAAAAAGGAGAAGGAGGAAAGGGAGAGGGAGGAGAAGGAGGAGAGGGAGAAAAAGGAGGAGAAGGAGGAGAGGGAGAAAAAGGAGAAGGAGGAAAGGGAGAAAAGGGAGAAGGAGGAAAGAGAGAAAAAGGAGAAGGAGGAAAGGGAGAGGGAGAAAATGGAGGAGGAGGAGAGGGAGCAAAGAGAGAGGGAGGAAAAATATAAAAAGATGGAAATCACTGAGATTCATAAAAGATTGAGTGTATTAAAGCAAATAAATCAATCTCAACGCACCGAAGAGGAAATTAAAGAATTAACAACTCTTATGAAGATAATGGTTTCAAAAATAAGAACGTCAATGTCTTCAATTTCAGAGATTTAAACGAGAAAGTGGTGAAGAAGAAGAAGAAGAAGAAGGAAAAGATTATGTGATTGATGATGTTGGTGTCATTGACTTTAGTTAGTTTTTATTTGTAAATAAATGGAGGAGAGAGTGAAGGCATTCCTTAGGATTCTTTATGTTTTAAAAATAAAGATTGAAATGTATATGTTGAAAACCAAAAAGGTTTTGATACTCTGTCGGAATTTTTCTGATAAATAAATATGAGTTATTGTCTCAAATGTAAAAAGAAAACTAAATCTAAAAATATCTCTTATGTTAAAGCTAAAAATAATAGAGTTTATCAAAAAGGAATATGTCAAGTATGTGGCTCTAAAAAGTGCCAATTCATCTCTCCTAAAAGAGGAGGAGACATACAAAAGTTTCTGTCAGGAAGTAAATTTACAACAACTGGAATTCCAGGGGAATTACACCTTCCAGGGTATTCTTTCTGTGGTCCAGGAACAAACTTGGATAAAAGATTAGATGAGGCTGACAATCCTAAACCTTGGTCTAAACCTACAAATAGGGTTGACGAAGTGTGTATGAAGCATGATATTGCTTATGGGAAAACCACTACGTTGACTGAAAAACATAAAGCCGACAGCGAAATGTTGTATAATTTGTCTTTGATACAAAATCCAACGTTGAGAGAGAAAGTTGATAGGTTTATTGTGAGAAATTTGATAAATGCTAAATTGAAACTTGGTCTTGGTTATTCCTCAAAAAACTATTAGGCTCTAATGATGCCATCAAGACTGAGGAGCTTTTGGCTGAAGAATTACACAAACCTATAATCACAAAGTTTAAAAGAAGGAAGGTTTATTCTAAATACACTGACCACATATGGTCCGCTGATTTAATTGAATTGAATAATGACAGGGGATACAGGTATGCTTTAACCGTTATTGATTTGAGGAGTAGATTTGCCTGGGTTGTCCCTTTAAAAAATAAAAGGGGTGATACTTTAATGTTAGCCTTTAAGCTAATATTTGATCGGGATAAAAGGAAACCAAAGAAGTTATGGACTGATGAGGGAACAGAGTTCTATAACAAAATATTCATGAAATTTCTTAAGGGGAAGGGTATTAAATTATACAGCACCTTTAATGAAGGAAAGGCAGTTGTTATTGAGCGTTTTAATCGTACTTTAAAAGAGAAATTATATAAAAAATTCACACAACTCGGTTCTCAAAAATGGGTGTATTTAATTCAGGATATTGTAGATAATTACAATAATACAGTTCATTCATCAACACAATCAAAACCATCAGAAACATTTACAAAATTAGAATATGAAAAGGAGATTAATTTGAGAAAGCCCAAGTTTAAAGTTGGTGATATTGTAAGAATATACAAATGGAAAAGTCATTTTGAGAAAGGTTATACACAAAAATGGACTCGTGAATTATTTAAAATCATTGATGTAATGGATACAGTCCCTTGGACCTACAAATTATATGATTTAAATGGAGAAGAAATCTTGGGTTCATTTTACTCACAAGAATTACAAAAAACACAAGTAAGCAGAAAATACCCTTGAAAATAATAAATAAATAAATAAAATGTAATGGGGATACGTTTTTAAATCTGTGAACCCCAAACACAGAATCCCACAACTTTTTAGTTGGGGCTTAACTTTTGTGTGTGTATAATGGGGATACGTTTTTAAATCTGTGAACCCCAAACACAGAATCCCACAACTTTTTAGTTGGGGCTTAACTTTTGTGTGTGTATAATGGGGATACGTTTTTAAATCTGTGAACCCCAAACACAGAATCCCACAACTTTTTAGTTGGGGCTTAACTTTTGTGTGTGTGTGTATGTGCGAGTGAGTCATAATAATATACAAACCCTAACCCAACCCAAGCCCTAACCCAACCCCATCCCTAACCCAAACCCATCCCTAACCCAACCCATCCCTAACCCAACCCCATCCCTAACCCAACCCCATCCCTAACCCAACCCCATCCCTAACCCAACCCCATCCCTAACCCAACCCCATCCCTAACCCAACCCCAACCCTAACCCAACCCCATCCCTAACCCAACCCCATCCCTAACCCAACCCATCCCTAACCCTCACATTCAAAATCCCAACCCTAACCCAATCCCATCCCTAACCCAACCCCAACCCTAACCCTCACATTCAAAATCCCAACCCTAACCCAACCCATCCCTAACCCAACCCCATCCCTAACCCAACCCCATCCCTAACCCAACCCCAACCCTAACCCTCACATTCAAAATCCCAACCCTAACCCAACCCCATCCCTAACCCTCACATTCAAAATCCCACCCAAACCCTAACATAATCTTTCTTTTCTTCTTTTTTAAATACGTATTTCTTTTTTTTTTTTTCCTCTTCCTCCAATTCTGTCTTTCAAGGCTTTTAAGTTTGAAGAAGTAGAAATGGGAAGAAAGAATTTTCCAGCATTTTCTTCCTCGAACTTTCTTGATATTGCTTAAATCAAGCGTCATTAAATAAAGAACATTGTTCATTGCTTTAGAATCCAAAGAGTCTCCAAGAGGAACCCCACAGGTAGAGTCTCCAAAATAAAACCAACTTTCCAAGTTCCCAAGGTATAACCACATTCCTGTTGAGCCTCCAAGATAGGTATCACATTCCGAGTCATCAAAACAAAACCCCCATTCCGAGTCTCCAAAACGAAACCAGTTTTCAAAGTCTCCAAGGTAAAACTCTTTTCCTAATTTTATGAAATTTAGTGAGTCTCCAAGGTAGGCTCCACAGTTAGAACCATCTAGGCAGACCTCATAATTTGTTTTTCCCAAATTTAGTGAGTCTCCAAGGTAGGCTCCACAGTTAGAACCATCTAGGCAGACCTCATAATTTGTTTTTCCCAAATTTAGTGAGTCTCCAAGGTAGGCTCCACAGTTAGAACCATCTAGGCAGACCTCATAATTTGTTTTTCCCAAATTTAGTGAGTCTCCAAGGTAGGCTCCACAGTTAGAACCATCTAGGCAGACCTCATAATTTGTTTTTCCCAAATTTAGTGAGTCTCCAAGGTAGGCTCCACAGTTAGAACCATCTAGGCAGACCTCATAATTTGTTTTTCCCAAATTTAGTGAGTCTCCAAGGTAGGCTCCACAGTTAGAACCATCTAGGCAGACCTCATAATTTGTTTTTCCCAAATTTAGTGAGTCTCCAAGGTAGGCTCCACAGTTAGAACCATCTAGGCAGACCTCATAATTTGTTTTTCCCAAATTTAGTGAGTCTCCAAGGTAGGCTCCACAGTTAGAACCATCTAGGCAGACCTCATAATTAGTTTTTCCCAAATTTAGTGAGTCTCCAAGGTAGGCTCCACAGTTAGAACCATCTAGGCAAACCTCATAATTTGTTTTTCCCAAATTTAGTGAGTCTCCAAGGTAGGCTCCACAGTTAGAACCATCTAGGCAGACCTCATAATTTGTTTTTCCCAAATTTAGTGAGTCTCCAAGGTATAACTCTTTGGCTGGGTCATCAAGGTAGAACTCGTTCAGTGGGTTTTGTTTTGATAACTCACAATAAGTATCATCATGGTAGAACTCTTTTTCAGGATTTTGTGGATCTCCAAGGTATAACTCTTTGGCTGGGTCATCAAGGTAGAACTCGTTCTGTGGGTCTTGGTTGTTCAAAAGATCTTCAAACAAAAAAATAACTTTATCCCAAGTTGTGTTAAAAGTAGAATTTTCATTTCGTAGCTCAGATACAATTTCCTCCATCGACAAGAGGTTCGAGTCCAGTTCATCAATCTGAAGGTTGAGCGCTACACAGGTAGTAGGACTCCAAGGAATAGCAAAGTTATCCCATTCCATTTCGGCATAGGAGTCCATTCTCAAGTGAAGCAGAAAGCGTGTTTGAAAAAGCCTGTGTGGTCGGTGCCTTTTATAAGAAGGGCTGGGTGTGTGTCATTTCCTGTGGAAATTCCCTGGGCGTGTCTTAACTGGAAATGATGTGATGGAAATTCCCTGAAAATGATGTTATGTATTACCTGGAAATGATACAATGCTGAAGAGTTTATAAAGTGGGTGGGACTTAGCAAAAGTGGGAGGAGCTTAGCAAAAGTGGGCGGGGCTTAGTAAAAAGTGGGCGTGGCTTAACAAAAAGTGGGCGGGGCTTAGTAAAATGGGCGTGGTTTACCAAAAAGTGGGCGGGCTTACCAAAAAATGGTATGTGGCACTGGAGGTGCTCAAACAAGAACATTGAGGGAGGTTTACCATTTTATCTTAGCTCAGTTAAAATATCTTAATAAAGAACCAAACTCAATCATCTTTTTTGTTAATATATTAGATGGTGAAGAGAGTGGCAAGAGAATTAAATTATTTCCCACGCATAAACAAATATTTGTAGGGTCGTTGTTTGAGTGGGTTATATTCACCAGATGATATTAAGAGTAAAAGGTTAAAAGGTCCATGAGGTCAGAAGGATCACAGGTGTTTAAGTGGTCTAATGAATAAGGATAACATGTCAAAAGGTTAGAAGGTTCGTAAAGAACAGGGTGAGAGAAATATAGGTGTTTAGGGGCAATGAGGGAGGGAAAGAATTAATATGGAAGTGAATGGGTCAAAGATTAATCTGCCAGATGATATGTAGAAGAAGGATGATAGGTCTATAAGAGAAAACAAATATTTGTAGTGTTTGAGTGGTCTAATGAACAACATTAAGGATAGGTACTACAGACAAAAGGTTCATAAAGATGAGGGTGGGAGAAATAGAGGTGTTTATGATTTTTGAAAAAGACAAGGGGGTAAATGACATTAGATAGGGATTTCCCATGTTAAACGGAGGTGTCCCAGAAGCAACATTATTACACTACTGTGGACAAAACACTTTTTGCACTTGTGATAGTGTTGAAAAACCACTTTTCGCACTTGTGTTAGTGTTGAAAAACCACTTTTCGCACTTGTGTTGGTGCAGGAAACCACTTTTGCACTTGTGTTAGTGTGGAAAAAACACTTTTCGCACTTGTGTTAGTGTTGAAAAACCACTTTTCGCACTTGTGTTAGTGTTGAAAAACCACTTTTCGCACTTGTGTTGGTGCAGGAAACCACTTTTGCACTTGTATTAGTGTGGAAAAACCACTTTTCGCACTTGTGTTAGTGTTGAAAAACCACTTTTCACACTTGTGTTAGTGTTGAAAAACCACTTTTCGCACTTGTGTTAGTGTTGAAAAACCACTTTTCGCATGTGTGTTGGTGCAGGAAACCACTTTTCGCACTTGTGTTAGTGTTGAAAAACCACTTTTCACACTTGTGTTAGTGTTGAAAAACCACTTTTCGCACTTGTGTTAGTGTTGAAAAACCACTTTTCGCACTTGTGTTGGTGCAGGAAACCACTTTTGCACTTGTATTAGTGTGGCAAAAACACTTTTTGCACTTGTGATAGTGTTGAAAGACCACTTTTCGCACTTGTGTTAGTGTTGAAAAACCACATTTCGCACTTGTGTTGGTGCAGGCAACCACTTTTGCACTTGTATTAGTGTGGAAAAAACACTTTTCGCACTTGTGTTAGTGTTGAAAAACCACTTTTCGCACTTGTGTTAGTGTTGAAAAACCACTTTTCGCACTTGTGTTGGTGCAGGAAACCACTTTTGCACTTGTATTAGTGTGGAAAAAACACTTTTCATACTTGTGTTAGTGTTGAAAAACCACTTTTCGCACTTGTGTTAGTGTTGAAAAACCACTTTTCGCACTTGTGTTAGTGCAGGAAACCACTTTTGCACTTGTATTAGTGTGGAAAAACCACTTTTCGCACTTGTGTTAGTGTTGAAAAACCACTTTTCACACTTGTGTTAGTGTTGAAAAACCACTTTTCGCACTTGTGTTAGTGTTGAAAAACCACTTTTCGCACGTGTGTTGGTGCAGGAAACCACTTTTCGCACTTGTGTTAGTGTTGAAAAACCACTTTTCGCACTTGTGTTAGTGTTGAAAAACCACTTTTCGCACTTGTGTTAGTGTTGAAAAACCACTTTTCGCACTTGTGTTGGTGCAGGGAACCACTTTTGCACTTGCATTAGTGTGGAAAAAACACTTTTTGCACTTGTGATAGTGTTGAAAAACCACATTTCGCACATGTGTTAGTGTTGAAAAACCACTTTTCGCACTTGTGTTGGTGCAGGAAACCACTTTTGCACTTGTATTAGTGTGGAAAAAACACTTTTCACACTTGTGTTAGTGTTGAAAAACCACTTTTCGCACTTGTGTTAGTGTTGAAAAACCACTTTTCACACTTGTGTTGGTACAGGAAACCACTTTTGCACTTGTATTAGTGTGGAAAAAACACTTTTTGCACTTGTGATAGTGTTGAAAAACCACTTTTCGCACTTGTGTTAGTGTTGAAAAACCACTTTTCGCACTTATGTTGGTTCAGGAAACCACTTTTGCACTTGTATTAGTGTGGAAAAAACACTTTTCGCACTTGTGTTAGTGTTGAAAAACCACTTTTCGCACTTGTGTTAGTGTTGAAAAACCACTTTTCGCACTTGTGTTGGTGCAGGAAACCACTTCTGCACTTGTATTAGTGTGGAAAAAACACTTTTTGCACTTGTGATAGTGTTGAAAAACCACTTTTCGCACTTGTGTTAGTGTTGAAAAAACACTTTTCGCACTTGTGTTGGTGCAGGAAACCACTTTTGCACTTGTATTAGTGTGGAAAAACCACTTTTCACACTTGTGTTAGTGTTGAAAAACCACTTTTCGCACTTGTGTTAGTGTTGAAAAACCACTTTTCGCACTTGTGTTGGTGCAGGAAACCACTTTTGCACTTGTATTAGTGTGGAAAAACCACTTTTCGCACTTGTGTTATTGTTGAAAAACCACTTTTCGCATTTGTGTTAGTGTTGAAAAACCACTTTTCGCACTTGTGTTGGTGCAGGAAACCACTTTTGCACTTGTATTAGTGTGGACAAAACACTTTTTGCACTTGTGATAGTGTTGAAAAACCACTTTTCGCACTTGTGTTAGTGTTGAAAAACCACTTTTCGCACTTGTGTTGGTGCAGGAAACCACTTTTGCACTTGTATTAGTGTGGAAAAACCACTTTTCGCACTTGTGTTAGTGTTGAAAAACCACTTTTCGCACTTGTGTTAGTGTTGAAAAACCACTTTTCGCACTTGTGTTAGTGTTGAAAAACCACTTTTCGCACTTATGTTAGTGTTGAAAAACCACTTTTCGCACTTGTGTTAGTGTTGAAAAACCACTTTTCGCACTTGTATTAGTGTGGAAAAACCACTTTTCACACTTGTGTTAGTGTTGAAAAACCACTTTTCGCACTTGTGTTAGTGTTGAAAAACCACTTTTCGCACTTGTGTTGGTGCAGGAAACCACTTTTGCACTTGTATTAGTGTGGAAAAAACACTTTTCGCACTTGTGTTAGTGTTGAAAAACCACTTTTCGCACTTGTGTTAGTGTTGAAAAAACACTTTTCGCACTTGTGTTAGTGTTGAAAAACCACTTTTCGCACTTGTGTTGGTGCAGGAAACCACTTTTGCACTTGTATTAGTGTGGAAAAAACACTTTTTGCACTTGTGATAGTGTTGAAAAACCACTTTTCGCACTTGCGTTAGTGTTGAAAAACCACTTTTCGCACTTGTGTTGGTGTGGAAAAAACACTTTTTGCACTTGTGTTAGTGTTGAAAAACCACTTTTCGCACTTGTGTTGGTGCAGGAAACCACTTTTGCACTTGTATTAATGTAGAAAAAACACTTTTTGCACTTGTGATAGTGTTGAAAAACCACTTTTCGCACTTGTGTTAGTGTTGAAAAACCACTTTTCGCACTTGTGTTGGTGCAGGAAACCACTTTTGCACTTGTATTAGTGTGGAAAAAACACTTTTTGCACTTGTGTTAGTGTTGAAAAACCACTTTTCGCACTTGTGTTAGTGTTGAAAAACCACTTTTCACACTTGTGTTGGTACAGGAAACCACTTTTGCACTTGTATTAGTGTGGAAAAAACACTTTTTGCACTTGTGATAGTGTTGAAAAACCACTTTTCGCACTTGTGTTAGTGTTGAAAAACCACTTTTCGCACTTATGTTGGTGCAGGAAACCACTTTTGCACTTGTATTAGTGTGGAAAAAACACTTTTCGCACTTGTGTTAGTGTTGAAAAACCACTTTTCGCACTTGTGTTAGTGTTGAAAAACCACTTTTCGCACTTGTGTTGGTGCAGGAAACCACTTCTGCACTTGTATTAGTGTGGAAAAAACACTTTTTACACTTGTGATAGTGTTGAAAAACCACTTTTCGCACTTGTGTTAGTGTTGAAAAAACACTTTTCGCACTTGTGTTGGTGCAGGAAACCACTTTTGCACTTGTATTAGTGTGGAAAAACCACTTTTCACACTTGTGTTAGTGTTGAAAAACCACTTTTCGCACTTGTGTTAGTGTTGAAAAACCACTTTTCGCACTTGTGTTGGTGCAGGAAACCACTTTTGCACTTGTATTAGTGTGGACAAAACACTTTTTGCACTTGTGATAGTGTTGAAAAAACACTTTTCGCACTTGTGTTAGTGTTGAAAAACCACTTTTCACACTTGTGTTGGTGCAGGAAACCACTTTTGCACTTGTATTAGTGTGGAAAAACCACTTTTCGCACTTGTGTTAGTGTTGAAAAACCACTTTTCGCACTTGTGTTAGTGTTGAAAAACCACTTTTCGCACTTGTGTTAGTGTTGAAAAACCACTTTTCGCACTTGTTTTGGTGCAGGAAACCACTTTTGCACTTGTATTAGTGTGGAAAAAACACTTTTCGCACTTGTATTAGTGTGGAAAAACCACTCTTCACACTTGTGTTAGTGTTGAAAAACCACTTTTCGCACTTGTGTTAGTGTTGAAAAACCACTTTTCGCATGTGTGTTGGTGCAGGAAACCACTTTTCGCACTTGTGTTAGTGTTGAAAAACCACTTTTCGCACTTGTGTTAGTGTTGAAAAACCACTTTTCGCACTTGTGTTAGTGTTGAAAAACCACTTTTCGCACTTGTGTTGGTGCGGGAAACCACTTTTGCACTTGTATTAGTGTGGAAAAAGCACTTTTTGCACTTGTGATAGTGTTGAAAAACCACTTTTCGCACTTGTGTTAGTGTTGAAAAACCACATTTCGCACTTGTGTTGGTGCAGGAAACCACTTTTGCACTTGTATTAGTGTGGAAAAAACACTTTTCGCACTTGTGTTAGTGTTGAAAAACCACTTTTCGCACTTGTGTTAGTGTTGAAAAACCACTTTTCACACTTGTGTTGGTGCAGGAAACCACTTTTGCACTTGTATTAGTGTGGAAAAAACACTTTTCGCACTTGTGTTAGTGTTGAAAAACCACTTTTCGCACTTGTGTTAATGTTGAAAAACCACTTTTCGCACTTGTGTTGGTGCAGGAAACCACTTTTGCACTTGTATTAGTGTGGAAAAACCACTTTTCGCACTTGCGTTAGTGTTGAAAAACCACTTTTCACACTTGTGTTAGTGTTGAAAAACCACTTTTCGCACTTATGTTGGTGCAGGAAACCACTTTTGCACTTGTATTAGTGTGGAAAAAACACTTTTCGCACTTGTGTTAGTGTTGAAAAACCACTTTTCGCACTTGTGTTAGTGTTGAAAAACCACTTTTCGCACTTGTGTTGGTGCAGGAACCACTTCTGCACTTGTATTAGTGTGGAAAAAACACTTTTTGCACTTGTGATAGTATTGAAAAACCACTTTTCGCACTTGTGTTAGTGTTGAAAAAACACTTTTCGCACTTGTGTTGGTGCAGGAAACCACTTTTGCACTTGTATTAGTGTGGAAAAAACCACTTTTCACACTTGTGTTAGTGTTGAAAAACCACTTTTCGCACTTGTGTTAGTGTTGAAAAACCACTTTTCGCACTTGTGTTGGTGCAGGAAACCACTTTTGCACTTGTATTAGTGTGGAAAAACCACTTTTCGCACTTGTGTTATTGTTTAAAAACCACTTTTCGCACTTGTGTTCGTGTTGAAAAACCACTTTTCGCACTTGTGTTGGTGCAGGAAACCACTTTTGCACTTGTATTAGTGTGGACAAAACACTTTTTGCACTTGTGATAGTGTTGAAAAACCACTTTTCGCACTTGTGTTAGTGTTGAAAAACCACTTTTCGCACTTGTGTTGGTGCAGGAAACCACTTTTGCACTTGTATTAGTGTGGAAAAACCACTTTTCGCACTTGTGTTAGTGTTGAAAAACCACTTTTCGCAATTGTGTTAGTGTTGAAAAACCACTTTTCGCACTTGTGTTAGTGTTGAAAAACCACTTTTCGCACTTGTGTTGGTGCAGGAAACCACTTTTGCACTTGTATTAGTGTGGAAAAAACACTTTTCGCACTTGTGTTAGTGTTGAAAAACCACTTTTCGCACTTGTGTTAGTGTTGAAAAACCACTTTTCGCACTTGTGTTGGTGCAGGAAACCACTTTTGCACTTGTATTAGTGTGGAAAAACCACTTTTTGCACTTGTGATAGTGTTGAAAAACCACTTTTCGCACTTGTGTTAGTGTTGAAAAACTACTTTTCGCAATTGTGTTAGTGTTGAAAAACCACTTTTCGCACTTGTGTTAGTGTTGAAAAACCACTTTTCGCACTTGTGTTGGTGCAGGAAACCACTTTTGCACTTGTATTAGTGTGGAAAAAACACTTTTCGCACTTGTGTTAGTGTTGAAAAACCACTTTTCGCACTTGTGTTAATGTTGAAAAAACACTTTTCGCACTTGTGTTGGTGCAGGAAACCACTTTTGCACTTGTATTAGTGTGGAAAAAACACTTTTTGCACTTGTGATAGTGTTGAAAAACCACTTTTCGCACTTGTGTTAGTGTTGAAAAACCACTTTTCGCACTTGTGTTGGTGTGGAAAAAACACTTTTTGCACTTGTGTTAGTGTTGAAAAACAACTTTTCGCACTTGTGTTGGTGCAGGAAACCACTTTTGCACTTGTATTAGTGTAGAAAAAACACTTTTTGCACTTGTGATAGTGTTGAAAAACCACTTTTCGCACTTGTGTTGGTGCAGGAAACCACTTTTGCACTTGTATTAGTGTAGAAAAAACACTTTTTGCACTTGTGTTAGTGTTGAAAAACCACTTTTCGCACTTGTGTTGGTGCAGGAAACCACTTTTGCACTTGTATTAGTGTGGAAAAAACACTTTTCGCACTTGTGTTAGTGTTGAAAAACCACTTTTCGCACTTGTGTTAGTGTTGAAAAACCACTTTTCACACTTGTGTTGGTACAGGAAACCACTTTTGCACTTGTATTAGTGTGGAAAAAACACTTTTTGCACTTGTGATAGTGTTGAAAAACCACTTTTCGCACTTGTGTTAGTGTTGAAAAACCACTTTTCGCACTTATGTTGGTGCAGGAAACCACTTTTGCACTTGTATTAGTGTGGAAAAAACACTTTTCGCACTTGTGTTAGTGTTGAAAAACCACTTTTCGCACTTGTGTTAGTGTTGAAAAACCACTTTTCGCATGTGTGTTGGTGCAGGAAACCACTTTTCGCACTTGTGTTAGTGTTGAAAAACCACTTTTCGCACTTGTGTTAGTGTTGAAAAACCACTTTTCGCACTTGTGTTAGTGTTGAAAAACCACTTTTCGCACTTGTGTTGGTGTGGGAAACCACTTTTGCACTTGTATTAGTGTGGAAAAAACACTTTTTGCACTTGTGATAGTGTTGAAAAACCACTTTTCACACTTGTGTTAGTGTTGAAAAACCACATTTCGCACCTGTGTTGGTGCAGGAAACCACTTTTGCACTTGTATTAGTGTGGAAAAAACACTTTTCGCACTTGTGTTAGTGTTGAAAAACCACTTTTCGCACTTGTGTTAGTGTTGAAAAACCACTTTTCGCACTTGTGTTGGTGCAGGAAACCACTTTTGCACTTGTATTAGTGTGGAAAAAACACTTTTCGCACTTGTGTTAGTGTTGAAAAACCACTTTTCGCACTTGTGTTAATGTTGAAAAACCACTTTTCGCACTTGTGTTGGTGCAGGAAACCACTTTTGCACTTGTATTAGTGTGGAAAAACCACTTTTCGCACTTGTGTTAGTGTTGAAAAACCACTTTTCACACTTGTGTTAGTGTTGAAAAACCACTTTTCGCACTTATGTTGGTGCAGGAAACCACTTTTGCACTTGTATTAGTGTGGAAAAAACACTTTTCGCACTTGTGTTAGTGTTGAAAAACCACATTTCGCACTTGTGTTAGTGTTGAAAAACCACTTTTCGCACTTGTGTTGGTGCAGGAAACCACTTCTGCACTTGTATTAGTGTGGAAAAAACACTTTTTGCACTTGTGATAGTATTGAAAAACCACTTTTCGCACTTGTGTTAGTGTTGAAAAAACACTTTTCGCACTTGTGTTGGTGCAGGAAACCACTTTTGCACTTGTATTAGTGTGGAAAAAACCACTTTTCACACTTGTGTTAGTGTTGAAAAACCACTTTTCGCACTTGTGTTAGTGTTGAAAAACCACTTTTCGCACTTGTGTTGGTGCAGGAAACCACTTTTGCACTTGTATTAGTGTGGAAAAACCACTTTTCGCACTTGTGTTATTGTTTAAAAACCACTTTTCGCACTTGTGTTCGTGTTGAAAAACCACTTTTCGCACTTGTGTTGGTGCAGGAAACCACTTTTGCACTTGTATTAGTGTGGACAAAACACTTTTTGCACTTGTGATAGTGTTGAAAAACCACTTTTCGCACTTGTGTTAGTGTTGAAAAACCACTTTTCGCACTTGTGTTGGTGCAGGAAACCACTTTTGCACCTGTATTAGTGTGGAAAAACCACTTTTCGCACTTGTGTTAGTGTTGAAAAACCACTTTTCGCAGTTGTGTTAGTGTTGAAAAACCACTTTTCGCACTTGTGTTAGTGTTGAAAAACCACTTTTCGCACTTGTGTTGGTGCAGGAAACCACTTTTGCACTTGTATTAGTGTGGAAAAACCACTTTTCGCACTTGTGTTAGTGTTGAAAAACCACTTTTCGCACTTGTGTTAGTGTTGAAAAACCACTTTTCACACTTGTGTTAGTGTTGAAAAACCACTTTTCGCACTTGTGTTGGTGCAGGAAACCACTTTTGCACTTGTATTAGTGTGGAAAAAACACTTTTCGCACTTGTATTAGTGTGGAAAAACCACTTTTCACACTTGTGTTAGTGTTGAAAAACCACTTTTCGCACTTGTGTTAGTGTTGAAAAACCACTTTTCGCATGTGTGTTGGTGCAGGAAACCACTTTTCGCACTTGTGTTAGTGTTGAAAAACCACTTTTCGCACTTGTGTTAGTGTTGAAAAACCACTTTTCGCACTTGTGTTAGTGTTGAAAAACCACTTTTCGCACTTGTGTTGGTGTGGGAAACCACTTTTGCACTTGTATTAGTGTGGAAAAAACACTTTTTGCACTTGTGATAGTGTTGAAAAACCACTTTTCACACTTGTGTTAGTGTTGAAAAACCACATTTCGCACCTGTGTTGGTGCAGGAAACCACTTTTGCACTTGTATTAGTGTGGAAAAAACACTTTTCGCACTTGTGTTAGTGTTGAAAAACCACTTTTCGCACTTGTGTTAGTGTTGAAAAACCACTTTTCGCACTTGTGTTGGTGCAGGAAACCACTTTTGCACTTGTATTAGTGTGGAAAAAACACTTTTCGCACTTGTGTTAGTGTTGAAAAACCACTTTTCGCACTTGTGTTAATGTTGAAAAACCACTTTTCGCACTTGTGTTGGTGCAGGAAACCACTTTTGCACTTGTATTAGTGTGGAAAAACCACTTTTCGCACTTGTGTTAGTGTTGAAAAACCACTTTTCACACTTGTGTTAGTGTTGAAAAACCACTTTTCGCACTTATGTTGGTGCAGGAAACCACTTTTGCACTTGTATTAGTGTGGAAAAAACACTTTTCGCACTTGTGTTAGTGTTGAAAAACCACTTTTCGCACTTGTGTTAGTGTTGAAAAACCACTTTTCGCACTTGTGTTGGTGCAGGAAACCACTTCTGCACTTGTATTAGTGTGGAAAAAACACTTTTTGCACTTGTGATAGTATTGAAAAACCACTTTTCGCACTTGTGTTAGTGTTGAAAAAACACTTTTCGCACTTGTGTTGGTGCAGGAAACCACTTTTGCACTTGTATTAGTGTGGAAAAAACCACTTTTCACACTTGTGTTAGTGTTGAAAAACCACTTTTCGCACTTGTGTTAGTGTTGAAAAACCACTTTTCGCACTTGTGTTGGTGCAGGAAACCACTTTTGCACTTGTATTAGTGTGGAAAAACCACTTTTCGCACTTGTGTTATTGTTTAAAAACCACTTTTCGCACTTGTGTTCGTGTTGAAAAACCACTTTTCGCACTTGTGTTGGTGCAGGAAACCACTTTTGCACTTGTATTAGTGTGGACAAAACACTTTTTGCACTTGTGATAGTGTTGAAAAACCACTTTTCGCACTTGTGTTAGTGTTGAAAAACCACTTTTCGCACTTGTGTTGGTGCAGGAAACCACTTTTGCACCTGTATTAGTGTGGAAAAACCACTTTTCGCACTTGTGTTAGTGTTGAAAAACCACTTTTCGCAATTGTGTTAGTGTTGAAAAACCACTTTTCGCACTTGTGTTAGTGTTGAAAAACCACTTTTCGCACTTGTGTTGGTGCAGGAAACCACTTTTGCACTTGTATTAGTGTGGAAAAAACACTTTTCGCACTTGTGTTAGTGTTGAAAAACCACTTTTCGCACTTGTGTTAGTGTTGAAAAACCACTTTTCGCACTTGTGTTGGTGCAGGAAACCACTTTTGCACTTGTATTAGTGTGGAAAAACCACTTTTCGCACTTGTGTTAGTGTTGAAAAACCACTTTTCGCACTTGTGTTAGTGTTGAAAAACCACTTTTCGCACTTGTGTTAGTGTTGAAAAACCACTTTTCGCACTTGTGTTGGTGCAGGAAACCACTTTTGCACTTGTATTAGTGTGGAAAAAACACTTTCGCACTTGTGTTAGTGTTGAAAAACCACTTTCGCACTTGTGTTAGTGTTGAAACCCAGTTTTCGCACTTGTGTTGGTGCAGGAAACCACTTTTGCACTTGTATTAGTGTGGAAAAAACACTTTTTGCACTTGTGATAGTGTTGAAAAACCACTTTTCGCACTTGTGTTAGTGTTGAAAAACCACTTTTCGCACTTATGTTCGTGCAGGAAACCACTTTTGCACTTGTATTAGTGTGGAAAAAACACTTTTCGCACTTGTGTTAGTGTTGAAAAACCACTTTTCGCACTTGTGTTAGTGTTGAAAAACCACTTTTCGCACTTGTGTTGGTGCAGGAAACCACTTCTGCACTTGTATTAGTGTGGAAAAAACACTTTTTGCACTTGTGATAGTGTTGAAAAACCACTTTTCGCACTTGTGTTAGTGTTGAAAAAACACTTTTCGCACTTGTGTTGGTGCAGGAAACCACTTTTGCACTTGTATTAGTGTGGAAAAACCATTTTTCACACTTGTGTTCGTGTTGAAAAACCACTTTTCGCACTTGTGTTAGTGTTGAAAAACCACTTTTCGCACTTGTGTTGGTGCAGGAAACCACTTTTGCACTTGTATTAGTGTGGAAAAACCACTTTTCACACTTGTGTTAGTGTTGAAAAACCACTTTTCGCACTTGTGTTAGTGTTGAAAAACCACTTTTCGCACTTGTGTTGGTGCAGGAAACCACTTTTGCACTTGTATTAGTGTGGAAAAACCATTTTTCACACTTGTGTTAGTGTTGAAAAACCACTTTTCGCACTTGTGTTAGTGTTGAAAAACCACTTTTCGCACGTGTGTTGGTGCAGGAAACCACTTTTACACTTGTATTAGTGTGGAAAAAACACTTTTCACACTTGTGTTAGTGTTGAAAAACCACTTTTCGCACTTGTGTTAGTGTTGAAAAACCACTTTTCACACTTGTGTTGGTACAGGAAACCACTTTTGCACTTGTATTAGTGTGGAAAAAACACTTTTTGCACTTGTGATAGTGTTGAAAAACCACTTTTCGCACTTGTGTTAGTGTTGAAAAACCACTTTTCGCACTTATGTTGGTGCAGGAAACCACTTTTGCACTTGTATTAGTGTGGAAAAACACTTTTCGCACTTGTGTTAGTGTTGAAAAAACACTTTTCGCACTTGTGTTAGTGTTGAAAAACCACTTTTCGCACTTGTGTTGGTGCAGGAAACCACTTCTGCACTTGTATTAGTGTGGAAAAAACACTTTTTGCACTTGTGATAGTGTTGAAAAACCACTTTTCGCACTTGTGTTAGTGTTGAAAAAACACTTTTCGCACTTGTGTTGGTGCAGGAAACCACTTTTGCACTTGTATTAGTGTGGAAAAACCACTTTTCACACTTGTGTTAGTGTTGAAAAACCACTTTTCGCACTTGTGTTAGTGTTGAAAAACCACTTTTCGCACTTGTGTTAGTGTTGAAAAACCACTTTTCGCACTTGTGTTGGTGCAGGAAACCACTTTTGCACTTGCATTAGTGTGGAAAAAACACTTTTTGCACTTGTGATAGTGTTGAAAACCACATTTCGCACTTGTGTTAGTGTTGAAAAACCACTTTTCGCACTTGTGTTGGTGCAGGAAACCACTTTTGCACTTGTATTAGTGTGGAAAAAACACTTTTCGCACTTGTGATAGTGTTGAAAAACCACTTTTCGCACTTGTGTTAGTGTTGAAAAACCACTTTTCGCACTTATGTTGGTGCAGGAAACCACTTTTGCACTTGTATTAGTGTGGAAAAAACACTTTTCGCACTTGTGTTAGTGTTGAAAAACCACTTTTCGCACTTGTGTTAGTGTTGAAAAACCACTTTTCGCACTTGTGTTGGTGCAGGAAACCACTTTTGCACTTGTATTAGTGTGGAAAAACCACTTTTCGCACTTGTGTTAGTGTTGAAAAACCACTTTTCGCACTTGTGTTAGTGTTGAAAAACCACTTTTCGCACTTGTGTTAGTGTTGAAAAACCAGTTTTCGCACTTGTGTTGGTGCAGGAAACCACTTTTGCACTTGTATTAGTGTGGAAAAAACACTTTCGCACTTGTGTTAGTGTTGAAAAACCACTTTCGCACTTGTGTTAGTGTTGAAACCCAGTTTTCGCACTTGTGTTGGTGCAGGAAACCACTTTTGCACTTGTATTAGTGTGGAAAAAACACTTTTTGCACTTGTGATAGTGTTGAAAAACCACTTTTCGCACTTGTGTTAGTGTTGAAAAACCACTTTTCACACTTGTGTTGGTACAGGAAACCACTTTTGCACTTGTATTAGTGTGGAAAAAACACTTTTTGCACTTGTGATAGTGTTGAAAAACCACTTTTCGCACTTGTGTTAGTGTTGAAAAACCACTTTTCGCACTTATGTTGGTGCAGGAAACCACTTTTGCACTTGTATTAGTGTGGAAAAACACTTTTCGCACTTGTGTTAGTGTTGAAAAACCACGTTTCGCACTTGTGTTAGTGTTGAAAAACCACTTTTCGCACTTGTGTTGGTGCAGGAAACCACTTCTGCACTTGTATTAGTGTGGAAAAAACACTTTTTGCACTTGTGATAGTGTTGAAAAACCACTTTTCGCACTTGTGTTAGTGTTGAAAAAACACTTTTCGCACTTGTGTTGGTGCAGGAAACCACTTTTGCACTTGTATTAGTGTGGAAAAACCACTTTTCACACTTGTGTTAGTGTTGAAAAACCACTTTTCGCACTTGTGTTAGTGTTGAAACACCACTTTTCGCACTTGTGTTGGTGCAGGAAACCACTTTTGCACTTGTATTAGTGTGGAAAAACCACTTTTCGCACTTGTGTTATTGTTGAAAAACCACCTTTCGCACTTGTGTTAGTGTTGAAAAACCACTTTTCGCACTTGTGTTGGTGCAGGAAACCACTTTTGCACTTGTATTAGTGTGGACAAAACACTTTTTGCACTTGTGATAGTGTTGAAAAACCACTTTTCGCACTTGTGTTAGTGTTGAAAAACCACTTTTCGCACTTGTGTTGGTGCAGGAAACCACTTTTGCACTTGTATTAATGTGGAAAAACCACTTTTCGCACTTGTGTTAGTGTTGAAAAACCACTTTTCGCACTTGTGTTAGTGTTGAAAAACCACTTTTCGCACTTGTGTTGGTGCAGGAAACCACTTTTGCACTTGTATTAGTGTGGACAAAACACTTTTTGCACTTGTGATAGTGTTGAAAAACCACTTTTCGCACTTGTGTTAGTGTTGAAAAACCACTTTTCGCACTTGTGTTGGTGCAGGAAACCACTTTTGCACTTATATTAGTGTGGAAAAACCACTTTTCGTGCTTGTGTTAGTGTTGAAAAACCACTTTTCACACTTGTGTTAGTGTTGAAAAACCACTTTTCGCACTTGTGTTAGTGTTGAAAAACCACTTTTCGCACGTGTGTTGGTGCAGGAAACCACTTTTCGCACTTGTGTTAGTGTTGAAAAACCACTTTTCGCACTTGTGTTAGTGTTGAAAAACCACTTTTCGCACTTGTGTTAGTGTTGAAAAACCACTTTTCGCACTTGTGTTAGTGTTGAAAAACCACTTTTCGCACTTGTGTTGGTGCAGGAAACCACTTTTGCACTTGCATTAGTGTGGAAAAAACACTTTTTGCACTTGTGATAGTGTTGAAAACCACATTTCGCACTTGTGTTAGTGTTGAAAAACCACTTTTCGCACTTGTGTTGGTGCAGGAAACCACTTTTGCACTTGTATTAGTGTGGAAAAAACACTTTTCGCACTTGTGATAGTGTTGAAAAACCACTTTTCGCACTTGTGTTAGTGTTGAAAAACCACTTTTCGCACTTATGTTGGTGCAGGAAACCACTTTTGCACTTGTATTAGTGTGGAAAAAACACTTTTCGCACTTGTGTTAGTGTTGAAAAACCACTTTTCGCACTTGTGTTAGTGTTGAAAAACCACTTTTCGCACTTGTGTTGGTGCAGGAAACCACTTTTGCACTTGTATTAGTGTGGAAAAACCACTTTTCGCACTTGTGTTAGTGTTGAAAAACCACTTTTCGCACTTGTGTTAGTGTTGAAAAACCACTTTTCGCACTTGTGTTAGTGTTGAAAAACCACTTTTCGCACTTGTGTTGGTGCAGGAAACCACTTTTGCACTTGTATTAGTGTGGAAAAAACACTTTCGCACTTGTGTTAGTGTTGAAAAACCACTTTCGCACTTGTGTTAGTGTTGAAACCCAGTTTTCGCACTTGTGTTGGTGCAGGAAACCACTTTTGCACTTGTATTAGTGTGGAAAAAACACTTTTTGCACTTGTGATAGTGTTGAAAAACCACTTTTCGCACTTGTGTTAGTGTTGAAAAACCACTTTTCGCACTTATGTTCGTGCAGGAAACCACTTTTGCACTTGTATTAGTGTGGAAAAAACACTTTTCGCACTTGTGTTAGTGTTGAAAAACCACTTTTCGCACTTGTGTTAGTGTTGAAAAACCACTTTTCGCACTTGTGTTGGTGCAGGAAACCACTTCTGCACTTGTATTAGTGTGGAAAAAACACTTTTTGCACTTGTGATAGTGTTGAAAAACCACTTTTCGCACTTGTGTTAGTGTTGAAAAAACACTTTTCGCACTTGTGTTGGTGCAGGAAACCACTTTTGCACTTGTATTAGTGTGGAAAACCATTTTTCACACTTGTGTTCGTGTTGAAAAACCACTTTTCGCACTTGTGTTAGTGTTGAAAAAACCACTTTTCGTACTTGTGTTGGTGCAGGAAACCACTTTTGCACTTGTATTAGTGTGGAAAAACCACTTTTCACACTTGTGTTAGTGTTGAAAAACCACTTTTCGCACTTGTGTTAGTGTTGAAAAAACCACTTTTCGCACTTGTGTTGGTGCAGGAAACCACTTTTGCACTTGTATTAGTGTGGAAAAGCCATTTTTCACACTTGTGTTAGTGTTGAAAAACCACTTTTCGCACTTGTGTTAGTGTTGAAAAACCACTTTTCGCACGTGTGTTGGTGCAGGAAACCACTTTTACACTTGTATTAGTGTGGAAAAAACACTTTTCACACTTGTGTTAGTGTTGAAAAACCACTTTTCGCACTTGTGTTAGTGTTGAAAAACCACTTTTCACACTTGTGTTGGTACAGGAAACCACTTTTGCACTTGTATTAGTGTGGAAAAAACACTTTTTGCACTTGTGATAGTGTTGAAAAACCACTTTTCGCACTTGTGTTAGTGTTGAAAAACCACTTTTCGCACTTATGTTGGTGCAGGAAACCACTTTTGCACTTGTATTAGTGTGGAAAAACACTTTTCGCACTTGTGTTAGTGTTGAAAAACCACTTTTCGCACTTGTGTTAGTGTTGAAAAACCACTTTTCGCACTTGTGTTGGTGCAGGAAACCACTTCTGCACTTGTATTAGTGTGGAAAAAACACTTTTTGCACTTGTGATAGTGTTGAAAAACCACTTTTCGCACTTGTGTTAGTGTTGAAAAAACACTTTTCGCACTTGTGTTGGTGCAGGAAACCACTTTTGCACTTGTATTAGTGTGGAAAAACCACTTTTCACACTTGTGTTAGTGTTGAAAAACCACTTTTCGCACTTGTGTTAGTGTTGAAACACCACTTTTCGCACTTGTGTTGGTGCAGGAAACCACTTTTGCACTTGTATTAGTGTGGAAAAACCACTTTTCGCACTTGTGTTATTGTTGAAAAACCACCTTTCGCACTTGTGTTAGTGTTGAAAAACCACTTTTCGCACTTGTGTTGGTGCAGGAAACCACTTTTGCACTTGTATTAGTGTGGACAAAACACTTTTTGCACTTGTGATAGTGTTGAAAAACCACTTTTCGCACTTGTGTTAGTGTTGAAAAACCACTTTTCGCACTTGTGTTGGTGCAGGAAACCACTTTTGCACTTGTATTAGTGTGGAAAAACCACTTTTCGCACTTGTGTTAGTGTTGAAAACCACTTTTCGCACTTGTGTTAGTGTTGAAAAACCACTTTTCGCACTTGTGTTGGTGCAGGAAACCACTTTTGCACTTGTATTAGTGTGGACAAAACACTTTTTGCACTTGTGATAGTGTTGAAAAACCACTTTTCGCACTTGTGTTAGTGTTGAAAAACCACTTTTCGCACTTGTGTTGGTGCAGGAAACCACTTTTGCACTTATATTAGTGTGGAAAAACCACTTTTCGCGCTTGTGTTAGTGTTGAAAAACCACTTTTCACACTTGTGTTAGTGTTGAAAAACCACTTTTCGCACTTGTGTTAGTGTTGAAAAACCACTTTTCGAACGTGTGTTGGTGCAGGAAACCACTTTTCGCACTTGTGTTAGTGTTGAAAAACCACTTTTCGCACTTGTGTTAGTGTTGAAAAACCACTTTTCGCACTTGTGTTAGTGTTGAAAAACCACTTTTCCACTTGTGTTAGTGTTGAAAAACCACTTTTCGCACTTGTGTTGGTGCAGGAAACCACTTCTGCACTTGTATTAGTGTGGAAAAAACACTTTTTGCACTTGTGATAGTGTTGAAAAACCACTTTTCGCACTTGTGTTAGTGTTGAAAAAACACTTTTCGCACTTGTGTTGGTGCAGGAAACCACTTTTGCACTTGTATTAGTGTGGAAAAACCACTTTTCACACTTGTGTTAGTGTTGAAAAACCACTTTTCGCACTTGTGTTAGTGTTGAAAAACCACTTTTCGCACTTGTGTTGGTGCAGGAAACCACTTTTGCACTTGTATTAGTGTGGAAAAACCACTTTTCGCACTTTTGTTATTGTTGAAAAACCACTTTTCGCACTTGTGTTAGTGTTGAAAAACCACTTTTCGCACTTGTGTTGGTGCAGGAAACCACTTTTGCACTTGTATTAGTGTGGACAAAACACTTTTTGCACTTGTGATAGTGTTGAAAAACCACTTTTCGCACTTGTGTTAGTGTTGAAAAACCACTTTTCGCACTTGTGTTGGTGCAGGAAACCACTTTTGCACTTGTATTAGTGTGGAAAAACCACTTTTCGCACTTGTGTTAGTGTTGAAAAACCACTTTTCGCACTTGTGTTAGTGTTGAAAAACCACTTTTCGCACTTGTGTTAGTGTTGAAAAACCACTTTTCGCACTTGTGTTGGTGCAGGAAACCACTTTTGCACTTGTATTAGTGTGGAAAAAACCCTTTTTGCACTTGTATTAGTGTGGAAAAACCACTTTTCACACTTGTGTTAGTGTTGAAAAACCACTTTTTCGCACTTGTATTAGTGTGGAAAAACCACTTTTCACACTTGTGTTAGTGTTGAAAAACCACTTTTCGCACTTGTGTTAGTGTTGAAAAACCACTTTTCGCACTTGTGTTGGTGCAGGAAACCACTTTTGCACTTGTATTAGTGTGGAAAAAACACTTTTTGCACTTGTGATAGTGTTGAAAAACCACTTTTCGCACTTGTGTTAGTGTTGAAAAAACCACATTTCGCACTTGTGTTGGTGCAGGAAACCACTTTTGCACTTGTATTAGTGTGGAAAAAACACTTTTCGCACTTGTGTTAGTGTTGAAAAACCACTTTTCGCACTTGTGTTAGTGTTGAAAAACCACTTTTCGCACTTGTGTTGGTGCAGGAAACCACTTTTGCACTTGTATTAGTGTGGAAAAAAACACTTTTCGCACTTGTGTTAGTGTTGAAAAACCACTTTTCGCACTTGTGTTAATGTTGAAAAACCACTTTTCGCACTTGTGTTGGTGCAGGAAACCACTTTTGCACTTGTATTAGTGTGAAAACCACTTTTCGCACTTGTGTTAGTGTTGAAAAACCACTTTTCACACTTGTGTTAGTGTTGAAAAACCACTTTTCGCACTTGTGTTAGTGTTGAAAAACCACTTTTCGCACGTGTGTTGGTGCAGGAAACCACTTTTCGCACTTGTGTTAGTGTTGAAAAATCACTTTTCGCACTTGTGTTAGTGTTGAAAAAACCACTTTTCGCACTTGTGTTAGTGTTGAAAAACCACTTTTCGCACTTGTGTTGGTGCAGGAAACCACTTTTGCATTTGTATTAGTGTGGAAAAAACACTTTTTGCACTTGTGATAGTGTTGAAAA